>NC_091741.1:110022865-110322865 GCF_043380555.1 Nothobranchius furzeri
CGCTGGAGCTGCCCCGTGACTGCCTGATGGAAAACCAGCGGGTTTCATCAGACTCGTAGTTTCTTGTTTTTGTTGGGGACCCCTGTAATTTACCGCTCCCTCCTGCAGTCTTCCCCTATTAACATTTAAAATGATTCTGTAAACTCCGTGTGTCAATAGAAACAATCTCTGCCAGCTGCAGTAAATGTAGTCTCCAAATAATAAATAAGAGGTGCATTAATCTGTGTATCTCCTTTGATCCGCATTAGTGATATTTTCAGCACCAGAACAGTGAAGCAAAGAAAGAATCCTGAGTTTGTTAGTAATTTTATTTATTAGGTGCATCTAACCTGTTCTATTTTTTCTATTTTTCTCTGAAATGAGATCAAATCAGTGCTTCTATGGGTTGTCTCCAATCTGCACTGGAAAATTTTACTTTATTTAGAGACTTGTTGCAGAAAATATTCAGAATGTGCAGTTTTTTGCTACCACAAGCGATCTCTGGTCCAGCCGCATATCAGAGCCGTATTTGAGCTTAACTATCCACTACATGAGCAACTGGGAGCTACATAGTATTTTGAACAAGTTAATGTTTGCACAATACGTTTGCAATTGACATGTTTGCACTTTAAATATGTTTACGATTTTAATTTATGTTAAGTTACTTTAAAAATGAGAAAAACTGATTTTTGTAATTGTTTCTCTCAGGGCTTTTATCATCTCTGGTGTGAGTTTAAAATATAAGTGTGTTAGCACTGTGCTGATTATCCCTAATATGAATAAATGTTTGTTTATTCAATGTTTCTCTTCTTTAATACGCAATTGAAGTTATGCTATTCATGGATAAAAAATCGTGATAAAATCGAAATCGTGATAAAATATTGGAAAAATCGTGATATTCTATTTTTGCCATATCGCCCAGCCCTATGTTACTCCCTACACTGATGGTTGATAAATGAGGCCTCTGGGATCTACACCTTTCAGACCAAACACCCACCAGTTCATCGTTTTGCCTCTGCAGCTCCGTGGCTCTCTCCACCAGATGGTCGTAGCTCTCCTTCAGCTTGTGGACCTTGTGGTCTGCACGGGTCTTCACCGACACCAGGATACCTGCAGCAGGTTCAAACAGGGTCACAGCTGGAACCACTACCTCTGTGTGTGTGTGTGTGTGTGTGTGTGTGTGTGCGCGTGTGCGTGTGTGTGTGTGTGTGTGTGTGTGTGTGTGTGTGTGTGTGTGTTAGACTGCTGTCACACCTCAGGAGAACGGCTGGCTGATAATGTGTACATTTGATTGTTGGTCTTTTCAGTCTGTGGACTGTGGTCTAAGCTGTGCACACATTAAGTTTAGATGATATACAAAACTTTTCCAAGTGACATTCTTCAGTCCAAGAAATGATGATGGGTGATATATTTGTGCAGAAAATGGTGAGATGTTCTGTGGGTCAGCGAAGGGCTTGACCAATCACCAATGGTTCAATCATTTGTCCAATTGACAAACCTTAGTGCAGTGTTTCCCAACCCTGGCCCCCAGGGCGACCAGACCTGAATGTTTTCCGTCTCTGCTTCTGCACACCTGATTAACACTGGCTCCTCAAGAGGACATCAAGTGCTCCAGATGCCTGTTAATCACTCATTCATTTATGTCAGGTGTGTGGCAGCAGGGAAACACTGATGTTTAAAAGGGCAACATGGAAAACATGCCTTAAGGACCAGGGTTGGAAACCATTGCCTTGGCATACTCTGGTGTCTGTCTAGTTGTGTTGGCAGTGATTTAATCTCTTTTCCTTTGAGTTACCAGTGGCTTTGGAGTTGCTGCTTGAGCATCACCCAGAGCCCAGCTGTAGCAGATCTCCTTAGGTGGCCTAGTCCATTGGGTCATGCCAACTCTCAAGAGAAAAGAGATTACTGTTTATTCAGTAATTATGGAATGTTTTGATGGCAACATGGGAGTTACCCAAACATATTAGACTGATTAATGTTTGCTAGGTACAGTTTCTGTGTTATTTGATGTTTCCATACCTTCCTGTGTGACAGTGGTCGGATCAGCCACTGTTATAGGCTCAATCCCAATACTCGCACTTACATACTTGTACCCTTCAATTGCGCTATCCCGACCAGGGGTGCGAGTGCGTAGGGTGTTCTGTTCCTTAAGTGCGGAAGTTGATCACGCCTCTTTTGCACCCTTGATCCACACTCCACCCATGTCTGCATTGTTACGGTCTTGGGTGGAGTGTTTTACTCACAACCCGTTGCTGTGGGAGAACAGGCTCAAGATCATTTTTTGAAAATATGTGTTTTCTAATGAAAGTAGTGAATTTTAGTACAATTATTTCCTGCTCTAAAACTTTTAAACAAAGCAATGCATGTAAAATTATTTCACATAATTGTTTGTTTGAAAGTTGTTAAAGGCCCGTGTGTGAAATCCGTTGAAATCATGATGAAAAAATGCGACTCTTTAACGCCGTGCAGTTTAGAGAAAGTTTTGCAGCTACGGTGGCTCACTCGTGTAACCTAACCCACACATAGCTTAAAACAAGCTACTCGACCTCTTTAAAAAAGCATTTATAATTATGACTGTTTATCAACCTACCAGTTCTAAAGGAAGCAAGCTAGTTCGGTTCTTGAAGCTGTCACCATTCACACACGGAGGAGGGGTGACGTCAGCCGGGAAGTCAGGTGTTGTGAGAAATTGTGTTCCCCTGAAATATTCTGTCCACCGTGTCGGGAGATCGCACTTCTGGCTATTTTCACAACATTTGTGATCAATTTTTACGGTAAAATGATGTAATTTAATAATGTTGTGCTTGTGATTTTTATCTGTATTTCCTCCTATAAACAATAGAAAAGATACAGTAAAAAACATTCTTGTTCTCTCTTTTGCAGCAAGCTTATTTATCATTTTTGAAAGTTATGTAAAAAGATGTAATCTCATTCAGTTTAACATCTTTTATTTGAGGTAGTTTAGTCCTCATCATAGACAATAAGTCCTGTGGATTTGGAAATATTTGCTCTTGACTGCCTAATTGAAACCGAATATTTCAGAGGAACATAATTTCCCACAACACCCGTTTCACGCGGCTCACAGTGCCTCGGTGTAAAACTGGCAGCCGCTGCAATCTATGGAGCGATCACTGGCTGCTCGTTAGCCACGGCAGGTGAAGGAGTGTTTGTGAGCCGGGGACATGCTATGGAGATCAAGTAAATAATGTTAACTCCTCCACCAGCTAATCGTGGCTCATGGCTGGCGTGGTGGAGATGGACGTCACAAGCTACTTGTTAGCCATGGCTAGAGCCGGGGTATGCTGTGTGTAAACTCCCACGGATTACCAGCAAAAGGAGACCCAAACCTAAAGGTAACGTTTGAGATTAAGCTCTCTTGAGTCGAAGCGTCTCAGTAACGCGTGGAGAACTACATCGTCATTAGTAGAGTTGTGGGGATAAAGTAAACAACGCTGGTTTAGCCACTGGCTAGCGGCTGAGTTGGAGCGTGTTGGGAGAGACGGCAGGCTGCAGTAAGAGAGGAGACTTGAGGAGGACTTTGGAACTGACACGTTGGGACCGGATTGGGAGTTCTGGTACTAGGAAAAGACGGATGAACAACGTGAGCTGAGTGTGGGAGTCAGAGACACCAATCGGAGGCTGGCGTCCAGCTAATAGCGGGCGGAGGTCTGAACATGTGCGGCTTCCTTGTGTTGGACACGATGACGAACTGACAAATTTTGTGTCTTTTGATTTAATAGTTTTTTATTCAAACTAACAAGTACAGCAACGGTGTAGCTATTCTTTTCTATTTCTTAGTTGAATTAGCAGACTTCATGCTTCCAGGGTGCACTGCTGCCCTCTGCTGGTTCTGTCAGGTTACAGTCATAGTCCAAACGGGTAGCGTGGAGCTTGTATGTCCCTAAACAGCTACTGTATTTTAAGATGGTGGATGACCATGGAGCCTCGACCACAGTTTATGTATATAAAAATGTATAATTTCATGTTGAGAGGAATATTTAGAATTGGTGTTGGTGAGAAATATTAGTGAAAAGGACACGTTTGTGAACTGGAAACACAGGATTTACAGTAAACGGGTAAAAATATTACACACTGGGGCTTTAAAGTTTAAAAAAGTATCACAGCGAGCAGCCTCCCGGCATGCATTGTGATCCATTACGCAATACTCCCCGTCTCAATTTGGCAATTATTTTCACACTTGTGTACCACGCACTCAAAGCCTTACTGCACCCTTTCTCCAAGTGCACTTCGCTGAAGACCGCAGGGTGCAGTGCGAGTACTGGGATTGGGCCTTTGTTGTTTCTTATGTGTCAAAGCCAGTCTAGCCTATGAGTTGTGTATGTAAGGCAGAGAGTCTAGCATCTTGAGTTTGGGTTATTTTTGTAACATTTTCAGTTAAAGTATTAGTTGGAACTCTCTTTTGCAGGAAAAGTAAATAGAAATGTAACTTTCAAGAAACTGAACAGTCTCCCGACTGCTTAGTGCAAGTCCCTGGCTGTGTCTGCTTGAGTCTGACCAACCGTTGATGATCCGAGCCACTCTCCAGAGCCGCAACAGGATGAGGAGATTAAACCCACTAAAGGCATCCTCATGGAAGATGAAGACTATGTCCAGCACAAAGGACACCACCACCACCAGACCATCAAACACCTCAAACTTGTGATGGATGAACTCCAAACGGAATGCAAATATCTTCCCAGCCAGCTCCACCATGAAGAAGGTGAGAAGGGCCAGGCTCAGGTAGTGGAACACCTACAAAATACACACCAAAGGAAGATCTCACTGAGGAGACATGTCACAGATTTCTGTTGGAGTTGGACACCGTCTCACCTGAGGAGCAACATGGCCGTGCTCTAGTTTAACGACAGAAAGATCTATCAGCAGCTCAGCCAGGACGAAGAAAGCATCCAGGATCACCAAACAGACCACCAGCACCTGGATGCAGCAGCAGAGGGAGATATTCCTCCAGCAGTAGAGATACAGATAGATCTAGACCCACTGTCCAAGGTTTAGAGGACCACACAAAGTGTCTGCTTGTAACTCACACCACCACTTAAAACTGCTCTGGTTTCACTGGTGAGGATCTCCACATTCATGAGCTCAGGAGGACGGGAACCCTCAGACACAGGATGATGTTTGTGTGGAGTTTGTATTGTATTGTTGCCAGGTGTCTCCATGCTGCTTTAGACTACATGGAGTTCTGGTTAAACCCAGTGATGAAAAAACTCAAGTTCTATTATGTGTCTTTCTACTGGACTGATGCAAATGAATGGTCTTTCTGTTCCTGTACTAAGAGTTGTCTCTACACAGTTACAAATGGAGTGCAGTAGCTGGATTGGGAGCGGATGGCGGATCGTACCGCTGAAGTTCACATCTGGCAACTCAGAAGAACTTGCTTCGTAGATTTTCGACCTTCTGACCTGACAGGTATCCGTCAGAACCAACCCTGGACTGATGCGCTCCAGCGAGAACCTGGAAGTCCACCAATCACTCCCTATTGGTCCAGACTGAGAACCAGAGGTGACAGAGCTTCACTCTGTTCTGGTCTTTTTAGACTTCAGTGCTGCTTTTGACACAAATGATCACAATATTCTCTTAGAAAGGCTTCAGCATGTTGTAGGTAAAATTCAAATTGTCTGACAGATTTCAGTTTATTTAGGTAAATGAGAATTATTCTTCATACACTAGGATTACTTATGGAGTACCACAGGGTTCGGTGCTTGGACAAATTCTTTTTACTATACACAAGCTTCTACTTAGTAAAATCATCAGACAGCACGGGATAAACTTCCATTGTTTGCATTTTGTTTAACTTAACACAGTTAGGGATTTTTTGCGCAAATTTTTATTTCCACTGTGGGATTAATAAAGTCTATTCTATTCTACATAGTAACTACCAGTGTACGTACCAGATCTGCTCGGGGTGCCAAATGATTGGCTGGATGTACAACTTACAGACGTTACGTTACTAATAGGCCTGGGACGATAACACATTTTACTGGATGTTATAATGTCCAACACATTATTGACAATAAAAAATATTGTTGACATTAACGAGACCAAAACCACTTATGTAAAATTAATATATCATACTAATGCAAGTACACCCTTTAAAATGCAACAACTAAACCTTTATTTAAAGGGACTTTAGAGAGTTTTGAATTTTTATGCTTGCGATTGCCCCCTCAGGCCAAATGCGTAACGGCAGCTTCAATAGTAGGCTCGTGCACGAGGCGTGCATGCTGTACGTGCACACTCAACGAAAATAACAGCTGAGACAGTCCCTTGTGTGTGTGTGTGTGTGTGTGTGTGTGTGTGTGTGTGTGTGTGTGTGTGTGTGTGTGTGTGTGTGTGTGGCCCGGAGGACAGAGGACAGGAGAACGCGCAGCTAATTAATTAAATAATTTGGTTCTGAGGTTCGTCCTGGGTATCTCAAGGCAATGTTGTAGGGCTGTCATGGTTGACACGTCTCTGCAACTTGCGTGGTCATCGGGGACAGTTCCTGTGGAGTGGCAGACCGGGGTGGTGGTCCCCATCTTTAAGAAGGGTGACCTGAGGGTGTGTTCCAACTATAGGGGGATCACACTCCTCAGCCTCCATGGAAAGGTCTACTCCAAGGTACTGGAGAGGAGGGTCCGATCGATAGTTGAATCTCAGATTGAGGAGGAGCAATGTGGTTTTCATCCTGGCTGTGGAACTGTGGACCAGCTCTATACCCTTGCAAGGGTGATGGAGGGGGCATGGGAGTTTGCCCAACCAATTCACATGTGTTTTGTGGATTTGGAGAAGGCTTGTGACCGTGTCGCCAGGGGCACCCTGTGGGGGACGCTCCAGGAGTATGGGGTGGGTGGCTTTCTGTTAAGGGCCATTCAGTCCCTTTACCAGAGGAGCATGAGTTTGGTCCGCATAGCCGGTAGTATGTCTGACCTGTTCCCAGTGAGGGTTGGACTCCGCCAGGGCTGCCCTTTGTCACCGGTTCTGTTCATTACCTTTATGGACAAAATTTCTAGGCACGGCCGTGGGGTGGAGTGTGTCGAGTTTGGTGGCAGGAGAATCTCTTCTCTGCTTTTTGCGGATGATGTGGTCCTCCTAGCTTCATCCAGCTCTGACCTTCAGCTCTTGCTGGGTAGGTTCGCGGCCGAGTGTGAAGCGGCTGGGATGAGGATCAGCACCTCCAAATCTGAGACCAAGGTTCTCGACCGGAAAAGGGTGGCTTGCCACCTCCGGGTTGGGGGAGAGGTCCTACCTCAAGTGGAGGGGTTTAAGTATCTCGGGGTCTTGTTCACGAGTGAGGGTAGGAGGGATCGGAAGATCGACAGGCGGATCGGCTCGGCGTCTGCAGTGATGCGGACGCTGAGCCGATCTGTCGTGGTGAAGAGGGAGCTGAACCAGAAAGCCAGGCTCTCGATTTACCGGTCGATCTACGTCCCAATCCTCACCTATGGTCATGAGCTTTGGGTAATGACCGAAAGAACGAGATCGCGGATACAAGTGGCCGAAATGAGTTTCCTCCGTAGGGTGGCCGGGCTCAGCCTTAGAGATAGGCTGAGGAGCTCGGACATTCGGGAGGGACTCGGAGTAGAACCGCTACTCCTCCGGATCGAAAGGAGCCAGTTGAGGTGGTTTGGGCATCTGGTCAAGAGGCCTCCTGGACGCCTCCCTGGGGAGGTGTGTCGGGCATGTCCTTCCGGCAGGAGGCCCCCGGGTCGACCCAGGACACGTTGGAGAGGTTACATCTCCAATCTGGTCCGGGAACACCTTGGGGTCCTGCCGGAGGAGCTGGTGGAGAAGGCCGGGGAGAGGACGGTCTGGAGCTCCCTAGTTGGGATGCTGCCCCCGCGACCCGGACAAGCAGAGGAAGACGACGACGACCACCTTTCTCTTCAGCACAGCCGACAAAGGTTTAAGATGGGTCAGTCCTCCTACAAGCTCAGATCATTCCCTTCCCTTGCTTGAAAAATTGTTCCAAAATGAAAGTTGAACCCACATCTTTTTTATCTGTGAATTCAATGCCGTTCGGCGAGTCTCAAATAAAAATTTGGGCATCTTACTGGAAAAAAATATACCATTAATGTAAAAAATAAACTCTAAAACAACTATGTCACATCCAGAATCGAACCCGGGTCTTCTGCATGAAAGCCCACAGTCTTATTAGACGAGCTAAACCACCAGTGATGTCTCAACCACTCAGACTCTGGGGAATCCCACAAAGTCTGTCCTTTAATAAACACACACTCTTAACAACCATATAATGCTCGGTTGAACGGCTGCTATCTCGCCATACCTGCAACAAGCAGTGTTTATACGACCCGTAACGTTACTCGAGTGAGGGAAAGAAAGTTCAGTCCAAGCGTCCAACCGCAGCACGCTTCTCCCATGCTTTGCAAGAGCGGGGGGATAGTGGCGCATACTGGTGACATCGTAACAAGACGACTTTGGCCGTCTTAAAGAGACCACATACTTACAGCTGTTACGGTGTCATTAAAAGAGCTCTGAGTAACTGGTTAAATTTTGAGAGCACGACAGAAAAAAGACAGCAGCGGCATCGTAGATGGTGTGAAAGAGCTCTAAACCAGAGACGGAGTTACCATAGCGATTGCGTCTCGCTCGTTCTGTTAACTCCGCCTACTGATTACTCGTATATTGCAGTGTTTGAATGCATTGTGTTAATTTCGGAGGCGCACAAACGACGTTTCAAAATCAACGCAAGTAACGTGTGGCAGCCATTTTAAACATGTTTGTGTCGTTAAACAGCAAGAATATCACGACCCTTACTGAGCACCTGCTCAGAGTGCACTCCACAGAAGGGCGTAGGGCGCAGTGCGAGTATTGGAATTGGGACTCAGTAGAGCCGATATATAGTCAGGCACATCCACAGGCAGCCTAGGGCTGCAGCTGAATGTGAAAGACCCCAATCCCAGACTTTGGAAGTATTTTCCTTGGAGTAAAAAGTAAGGCTTCTCTGATATTTCAAAATCCAACAACTGTATATTTAGTGCGTATCAAAAGTAATATATAAAATGTTGCGTCTGTGTGTGTGTGTGTGTGTGTGTGTGTGTGTGTGTGTGTGTTCGTTAACGGCTCGTTTTCCTGATGGAGTAACTCAGAGAGAGGGGCGTATACATTGGGG
This sequence comes from Nothobranchius furzeri, assembly GCF_043380555.1. Classification (NCBI taxonomy): domain Eukaryota; kingdom Metazoa; phylum Chordata; class Actinopteri; order Cyprinodontiformes; family Nothobranchiidae; genus Nothobranchius; species Nothobranchius furzeri. The sequence continues at coordinate 110,031,975 of NC_091741.1, forward strand.
TGGCGCCAGGTGACGCCTCCTTCTGGCACATTTTTAAACAAAGTGTGAGCAGAGTAAGACTATAGGCAGGGGTGACGGGCCATTCCCATCTGTACCGGGTCGGCCCGGGCCGGGTAGCGTAGGTTGTTTACATATCTGGGTGGCCTGGTATTTTTCCGGGCCAACCAAGGCTCGTTCTCAGCCCTCTTCTCGAGGGGGTCTGCTTCAGGCCGACCAGGGCCAACACACCCACTGCTGACAGCAAATTCACACCTTCCATTAGAGCAAGCCTCTGATTGGTGGGTAGAATCAGCCCACATGGGCTTAAGACAAGGATGTGAGGAATCAACCGGGCCAGGCTGGGGCCGACTGGGGCTACCCGGCCCGGGCCGACCCGGTACAGATGGGAATGGCCCATACCACTTTAAAATCCAAGCTCCAACTGTATATATTACATTACTTTTCCTGTATGGGAGTTATCACTGTGTGTGAGGGGAGGGGAAGAGAAGACAGGAGCTGCAGCTGCTCTTCCACAGACGCTGATGTTTTGCTTTAGCGTTAGGAACTTTTTAAAGTAGTGTTGTCGTTTGATTCAGCAGTTTTCATTTGGACAACACAGTGAGTAGAAAAACACAGCAAATGGTCGCTACATGACGCCCTAAACTGCTCTTTCTGTTTACAGTGTAACGTGTGACCTGCTGAGACATGTCCTGACAAGTGTCCACATTAAACCTGTCCAACATCAGCAGTCAGTAACACTAGTGAGTAGTCTGGGTGCACATTTATTCTCAATAGGTATGTGTGATCATTCTAATGTTTCTCTAATATTTATTATAATTATGACGGACCGAGTTGTAGATAAATGCTCTACTAAAATAGTAACGTCTGTTTAGCTGGGAGCTTTCTTCAGCTGAAGATCCTCATCTGTGCCCCAGACAAGCTGGTTCCCAAAGTCAGAGACTCTCTTGGTCAGCTTGCTTCTCACACCAAACCTTCCGTCAGGAATCTTGGCATGACCTTTGACCCAGCTCTCACCCTGGATTCTCATGTCAGTTATCTTGTCCGCTCTTCCTTCTTCCATCTCAGAAACATTGCTAAGCCCCGGGGAGGTGTTTCGGACATGTCCTGCTGGCAGGAGGCTCCCGGGTCGACCCAGGACACGTTGGAGAGGTTACATCTCCAATCTGGTCCGGGAACGCCTTGTGGTCCTGCCGGAGGAGCTGGTGGAGGTGGCCGAGGAGAGGACGGTCTGGAGCTGCCTAGTTGGGATGCTGCCCCCGCGACCCGGACCCGGATAAGCGGAGGAAGACGACGACAACGACATTTTTTCCTTCTCCTTTTAACCATATATTAAAATTTTAAAAAATTATTTTTTCTATTTGAAATATTTTGTTCTTGTGAAGTGCCTTGTGGTTTTTATATTGAGAGGTGCTTTATAAAAGATTTGTTTCTTTCTTTCTACATTTAATATTTGGTGATTTTATTGATATTTTTATTAACCTTGGTAAATGTTTGCTTTTAAGACTGAGCAGTGCACAAAATGAAGATTCAACAGTTAAATCCAGTGTTTAAAAGTTCTGCGTCCACTCTTGTTATTAGTGATAATTCAACACTCAGATATCGGCTGACCATAACCGCCACACGTCGGTATCGGCGGTAGAAAAACTGACATCAGTCCACCTCTAATTGGTCCATCATCAGCTCTAATACAACCAGTAACTGTTTTTGTCTTGTGTTCATACTACCTTCTTGTCCAGGGCTTTCATAAACTCACGTCTCATATTTGAAGGTTGATTTTAGTGACTTTAGTTAGTTTTTCTTTCCTCTCGTTGACAAACAGAACAAAACCTTCAGTCCTGGTGACAGTCATGACATGTATCAGTATCGGTACTACTCGGCATGGGTGCATTCCTACCTGGAACCGTTCGGAGCCGTAGAGTCTCTTCAGCTGGTCCCTGAAGCTGAGGGGGGGTAGGTTCTGATCCATGGCCGGACCCCGGTCCACCAAATCCTCATGCTCCTCGTCCACCCAGTGAGACACATGCTTGTCTCCCACGGTGGTGAAGTGTCTCAGGTACCGAGCCATGGCTGCAGGACAAGACCCGCTGAGGAGGACAGACCCGGGTCAGCTTCAGAACAAACCTGAACCTCCAGGCTCCGGGACCTAGCTGTCTCAGCTGCTGGACAGATTTCCTCAGATGTTGGACAATCAGAACCACTTCTGCTTTCACGCACGTTGGGTAACGCTCTGGTTCCGGAGGGGAACTAGAACTTCTACTGCTGGGTTCTGAGGAAACGTCCGGATCAGAACCACTTAAAGATCAAACAGAAGGAGCTTCCATGGCGTCACGTGCCGCTCCAGTCGTTGGTGTTTGGACCCAACAGACCAAAGGTTCGGTTCGGTAACGGTTGGACCCGAGCAGCTTACTGAAAGGAACCGGATTAAAACACGCTAGAGAGAAGCCTTCCTACCTGCTTCTGATTGAGGAGGTTCCGATAAGGTTCGGCTGCTGACGGGAACAACTGATGAAAACATCCGTCTAAGTTTGCGCTATCAGCATTTCTGAGCGGAACCGACCAGTTAGGAGTAAAAACCCAACCGGTCCGGTACCGATACCAACCGGTCACAACCCAACACGTATCCAGTTGATCGGAGAAACTCCGACTCGGTTCGGTTCGGAGTGGAGTTAAGATTGCGGCGGTATGGAGCCCAAAGAATGCCAGATGGTTGGAAAAATAAAACAGGAAGTTTGAAACTGAAGAAATAAAAGCTTTGAACTTTTAGTTTGAGAAACGAAAACCGTACCCCAAAATAAGAAGCTAACCGCATTTTGTTTCTGCTTGAAATATATTTTTTATTCATTTTTGTTTTTAAAATCATTTTCTTGTATGTATTTATTTAGTTTCAGATTTTATGTTTTTAAATTGAACTGTGTTCACTTTCAAATGCGTTTTTTACACTTTCAAGTTGTTTATTTATTTTTGTATCAGACTCAAATTATAACCCTGAGTTTAAAGTTGTGGGCGGGTAAAAGTGATTGACAGCCAACAGCAGGCTTGAGGCTCCTCCCCCTTCATGTTGCATTCGGCTAGGGCAGCGGTCCCCCCACGGGGGTTCCCACATTTTCGCAAGGGGTCCCCACACTTTTGTCTGTGCTGAAGTTGTAGGGTTACCAAGATTTTATTAGTGAAAATTACATTTATAAAGTAATAACACACCTTAGAGTATATTCCAAACACTATATAAAAGTTAGAACTCTGTATATCTTTATGCCATTTGTAAATGATCACATTTAACTTGTGTGATAATGTAGGACGTTAGGGGTGGGAGTCCTCAAGGATAAAAGTTTGGGAACCACTGAGCTAGAAACTTGCACTATGATTGCCTGCTTGCTGAAGCAACATGCCAAATGTGGTTTATTTTATTTTTTGACATTTCTCAGTAGCCCCTCCATCCGCTCACGGAAAGATCCCGTCTGAAACGACACACTGAGTTAAAAATATGGCTGTGCCATGACCTGGATGCCATGACCACGGATGTACAAAATGTTTTCCCTTCTAAGCCATGTATGCCAGTCTATCAAGCATTAAAGGGTTGTCCACACTGGCCGTGTGGCGATTTAGGGTTCTGCTGGACACCTGTAAAACAGCCCGTAAACACACACTCTGATTCATTTCTCAGAGACCACCACTTTAAACTCAGGATACTTTTATTTTACAGACTTAAACAAATTACTATCAGTTCACTAAGGGGGACATCCTGGTCTCTGTCAGGCAAACGATCCTACCCATCCGGGCAGGGAGCTTCCACGACTCTCTGGTATTCATCCTCTTCCTGTGGCCGGGAACTTTCTCACCCCTGCTAGAAAGGCAGTGAATATTTGCTCTGATTGTGTGTAACTCGTTGTTCTACTAGACCCCTTTTTATTTTGTTGATTAAATATTTTTTTTCATCACACATATACTTTTGCAGACAAATAAACAAGCAAAAAAAGAAAGAAAGAAAAGAAATCTTGGTTTAAGGCAAAAAATGACTAAATTGATCACTATTTTCTTCAGGAATGGACAAAGAAGCAGTCAGCAAATGAACAGTTGTGACTAGGTGAGAAGGGAACTAGTCAGTCAGCCCTGAGAGGTGAGGTGGGGCTAGCCAAGCTCTCAGGAAGACAGCAGCTGAACCGGTTATGTGACAAAGGAGAAAAAGCATTACATGTGTGTTATGGACAAATTGATGTTTATTAATTTTTGTTCATTGACTCAGTCAACTGAATGTAAATGTATTGCTTTATGCCTCTTTGATCATGCTCACTCATTCAGACACACCCACACAAGCCACTCACACATGCACACACACATTCTTGACTTCCCACACACACACACTCTCTCTCTCTCTCTCTCTATAGATAAACTCTGTGACTGGATGTTCGGTGCATTTTGCCTCGAGGGTAACTTTAACCATGCGGAGACGAAGAGGAGGCGAAAATTTGATATCAAGTTCAAAGCGGATGTGCTGATTATGCTGCAGAACACTCTGGGGAGCAGTAGGGGTTGTATGAACTAGTCACTAGTTGACTTCACCGCTCTATAGTGACTTTTTATGCCCGTCATCGACTAGTTGCTGTCACGTGATAATGACCGGCAAGATGCAGTCCACGGAAAAGACAGCAGCCTGCAGCAGGTGACAAGCTCCTGCGTGTTGGGAGGCAAGGCGCTGTGCCAGAGCGTTGGTACTGACACCCGCCGTAAAATGGACATTTAACCAAATTGTGACGTTTACCCTCTGGCAATTTAACTTTCCCCTCACCCCCATCCTAACCTTAACCAGCTTGCGCATGCAAAGCTCTGATTGTTGACGCGCTCCAGACATCTGCGTCCTGAGCACGGCCACAGTAACATTATCAAATCAGGTGTCGCCACCTCAAAAACTAATTTAACACGCGATCGTTCATGTCGGCTCATTTCCTTTTATGTTTTCTGTCTTTTATTCCTTTATTTGTGCCTGATGCGTTTCGCTGCTGTGGATCAGGGCGCATCACCTGTTTTGTCCTCCGGTGACGCACCTCACTGATGCGGCCGGCGAGCACTCCGCTGTTTTAGCGGTCGGTAGATCTTTTAGAACTGCAGTTCAAAGGTAACTCATAAGGTGAATATATATGAACCCAGGTAGCAGTTTTTCTTTAGGATTGAGAGGAGATGCAGGAAGATAATAAACAGGCAGGACAGAAAAATAGTCAAATAAAAACAAGTTAGTTTTTGTACCTGGTGGTTGCAACAAACAGACACCATTGAAGGTAATCAGAAGTGAGGAACAGAAAATGAAATAATTATTTTAATGTTTAGAGCGGCAGGAACTCTGAGAGGCTGCAGGCGCATCAGTGAGTTTGCGGCCGCTGCGCAGGGGGAGGGGGGAGAGGGCTGAAGCAGAAACTACCGTTGTTAAAAGAAATGTGTTTAACTTTGAAAATGTGGGCGCAATTTTAATTGTCAAAAACTCCAGCGAACCATTAGTTCATTTTGCTCAAATAGAAATTGAGGTCTGCCTTTAATTCTGGTCCTCCTTCCAATAAAGGCCTGGAGCTTGATGAGCTTGAGTCAAATACAGGCCCGGGCCTGTATTAGAGGATTTACGGTATTTATTTATGCGATACAATTCAGCCCTTCGGTGTGTGGCGGTTGAAGGGAAAAACGGATGAAAACTTCTGTTAAAAATGGGCCCAAAGAAGATGTTAACAGCAGAGGACGGAGAGGATGGTTGGGTTTCATGTCTGAGGAGATTTCTGCTGCAGCCATATTAGAGCTGGTGGAGGAAGTCAAGGCTCTCCGACTTCAGAACGCCAAAAAAAATCGGTGTCGGCACCAGATTAGCTTGGGGTCCTGCGCCTGCTGATGACGTCACATTCCGGCAAATCCACTCGGCTTTCACACTTAAGCTTTGGAAAGACATCAGCAGTTTTGCCAATAAATTCTTGTTTGTTACCACCTGAATGTTTTCTTTATAACTGTAATTTTTTCATAAAACATCATTTATCTTTGTTTTGTAAAGAATGTGAAACTACATAAAAGCAACATCAGACTACCAAAAAACACAACAGTTCTTATATTTGTTTGTATTATTGTGGAATTTGTCTGTATATTTCCCTAGTTGTTATGTAAATACATTCAGCCATTCATTCAAAATGTTACTTGCCGCCTTTTCAGTGAAGTTCCTATATTTTATTTTGCCCCATTTAATCAAAATCAAGAGTTTTTGAGGTCCTGGGTCACCGTTTATCAGTTGATATCTTTGCTTTAACTTTACATTTATTTAGAAAATTCATACATATTTTCTCCTAAAAGTGTTGATTTTTGGACTACAGGACTACAACCGCAAATTTGTTCTGACCAATGAAAATCATCATTGCCAACGTGCTAACGTAACTTTTATGAGCATGGTATCGTAATTTCAGTAAGTCTTACATTCAGCCAATCATCTACTGTGACGTAATTTGCGGACGCAGGACCCTGAGCTGATCTGGTACCGACACCGGCGTCTGGTGGAGCTGGAGAACAAGGTGGCACAGTTGGAGCAATACACACAACGGAACAACGTGATTGTGACAGGGCTTCACATCAAACCCCGGACTTAAGTTCAGGCGGTGACCGCTGACAACGTTCAGGAAATCATCACAGAGCCCAGAGATCGTTGGTTACGTATTGGAACCCCAGATTCTATGAGTCTAGTCGCAGCCCTTAAGCGAGCTGCTATTGGAAGGATGATCTCCGCATCAGCCAATCATGAAGAGCTTAAATGTACGTCCACCAATATTGGGCCCCCTCGTGGTATATAACCGCAGTGACCCCACTGCTCGCCTCCAATGGCTCTTATTCCATCATAACCAGTGGGGCCAAGTGGCTTAAGGGCTGCGACTAGACTCATAGAATCTGGGGTTACAATACATAACCAACGTTCTATTTCGTCTAGTCTTAGCCCTTAAGCGAGCTGCTATTGGAATAAAGCGCAGCTGGATGGGTTTACGCCCCACTGGTTAACACAACCAATGGACACACCCAATCAATCTCCTTTAGTGAGGGAGGTTCAGCCTCAGACCAGGCTTAAAGACTGAGGCAGCCACGATAAGAGAGGGGCCCCCACTAAAAAAAAACATCATCCACGAGAGGATGAAATCCATCTCAGCAAGGCCAATGAGGTGCCATAAGCATTCATTCAGCCTGCTGGGGTCCAAGCACTGAACGAGTGATGGAACCTGAAGACACATCTCGTAAATAATAACGAGTAAAGGAACAGGATGAAGCCCATGAAGCAGGCTGACAAATGTCTTCCATCGACACACCACTATGGAGCGCCATCGGAGAGGAAATCCCCCTGGCTGAGTGAGCCCTGAGTGCCTCAGGGGAATCCTGCCCCGATGACGTGTAAGCGAGGGAAATGGCGTCACACAGCCAGTGCGAAAGATGCTGGGTCGACAGCGCCTGACCAAGGGAAGACTCCCTGTAGTGCACAAACAGATTTTGTGAACGACGAATCTCCGAAGTGCGTGACACATACCGTACAAGCGCGCGCACCGGGCAGAGAAGGTGAGAAGCCGCTTCCTCCTCAGAATTATGGGGAGGAGGAAAAAGTCCAGCCAATGAAATTGACCTGGATTTGAAGGAAGCATTAATGCTTTTGGGCAAAAAGGCTGGATTGGGGCATAAAACAGCAGACCCGCCATCTTCCCGGATCCTGAGGCATGCGGGAGCCACTGAAAGGGCGGTCAGGTCACTCACTCTCTTAACTGATGCTAGCGCTAGCAGCAATGCAGTTTTAAGTGACAGGAACTTGAGTGAGACCTGGTCCAAGGGTTCAAATGGGGCTTTGGATAAGCCGTGCAGAACCACCGTTAGATCCCACTGGGGAAAAAGCGGGCGGGACACAGGTCTGTTCCTCCTGACACCTTTTAGAAAACGTTTTGTGAGGGGATGATTGAAAACAGATCTATCTCCAAACCCTTGGTGACAGGATGAGATAGCTGCAGCATATGTTTTAATAGTGCTGAAGTCGAGGCCCCTGTCCATCAGTATCTGCAGAAACGATAGGACATCCACCAGCTGGCAGGAGAGCGCTTGAACATTCAGCTCCGTGCACCATTTCTGGAAAGCTGCCCATTTAGCAGCGTAAGACGCAATGGTAGAGGGCGCCCGCGCACTCTGAATCGTGGCGACCACATCATGCGGCAGCCCAGAAGCCTCTAAGCGTGACCGCTCAGCGGCCAGACCCACAACCGTTGGCCTATTTCCGGAGGATGTTTGATTATTCCATCCGCCTGGAGAAGGGCGTCCGCCCTCCACGGGAGCCTCCACGGGGAGCCGGACACTAGCGCTTGCAGGTCCGGAAACCATGACGCGGACAAGCGCCTGGGAGCCACCAGAATCACCGAGAGCCGTTCCGACCGAATTCGGTCTAAGAGACGGGGAATCAGAGGGACTGGTGGAAACGCATAAAGGAGCGCTCGAGGCCAGGGCTGGTGTGAGAAGGCGTCCGCCCCGAGCGGAGGTCCGTCCCGGGGACTCAGGGAAAACCACAGGCGACACTGAGCGTTTTCGCGAGCCGCAAACAGATCCACAGACGGTTCCCCGAACCTGATCCAGATCTGTGATATCAGTGCGGGATGCAGACGCCAGTCGGAGTCGCGGGGTCCCCCTCTCGACAGGATGTCTGCCGCTACATTCAGGACCCCCGGAATGTAGATGGCTCTGATGGACAGCAGGTGGACATGTGTCCAACACAGTAAATCTGTGGCGACACGCAACAGAGGGAGGGATCGAACTCCCCCTTGGCGATTTATGTAGGCTGCAGCCACCTGGTTGTCTGTGTGAACTTCGACATGACGGCCCTCGAGAAGGGCAGCGAAGTGTCTGATCACATTCCTCACTGTCATAAGCTCCAACACATTTATGTGCTCATGCGTCTGGGAGGGCCAACGATCTGCCACCGTATGGGACAAGCACGTGCCCCCCCACCCCGACAGTGACGCATCCGTAAACACAGATACGTGTGACGCAGGACGTCCGATGGGAACCCCGCGTGAGAGGATGCAGGGGTTCCCCCAGTGAGCGAGGTCCCCGCCCACTGAAGGGGGAATCCTCAACATACGTCTCTTCTGACGTATCGGGTGCACCCGGAGGCGGGTGAACCAACGTTGCAAGCGCCTCGTGTGCAGCAAGCCTAGCGGCACCACCGAATGGGCTGCGGACATCATGCCCAGGAGTTTCATGACTAACCGGGCTCTCACGATCTTGCGGGGTTGTACACGGGAGATCACCGTGGAGAGATCTGCCGCTCTTGCAGGCGACAAACGTGCTCTCATTAGGGAGGCGTCCAACTCCACCCCGAGATACACAATCGACTGGGATGGAAGGATGGAGCTCTTTTCCCAGTTTATAGAAAACCCCAGGGTCGACAGATGCTCTGTCAACCTCCTGGTTTGCTGTGACGCCTCGTCCTTGGACCGAGCGCACAGGAGAAGATCGTCCAAGTAAAATAAAACCCTCATTCCCTCCGTGCGCAGTGGCTGCAGCGCAGTCTCCAGACATTTGGAGAAGGTGCGCGGGGCTAGCGAGTAGCCGAAAGGGAGGCGATTGAACTGATAGTGAACTCCCTTGAACGAAAAACGCAGAAACTTCCGGTGATTTGGAATTACTGGTATGTGGAAGTATGCGTCTTTCAGGTTGATTGACGTGAACCAATCCCCGGGGCGCACATATTCCAGGACTTGTCTCATCGTTAACATGCGGAAATGCATTACTGCTATGGAGCAGTTGAACAGGGACAGGTCGAGAATCGGTCTCATTCCTCCCAACTTCTTCGGTACTATGAAGTAGCGGGAGTAGAAGCCCGAGAGCTCTTGTCCGCGAGGGACTCGTGAAATAGCGTCCTTGGACAGAAGTTCCCGCAACTCCAGCTCTAGCGCCTGAGACTGTACTTGCGATGTGAACGTCGTCTCCACGATCCTGTTGAAGGGAGGTGGTTTGACCTGAAAATGAAGTGTGTGACCGCAATGAATGGTGTCCGAAATCCATTTGCTCATGATACAAAGGCGGCACCACTCGTGCGCGCGTTCCGACAGTGGACGCGTGTGCGCGGTCACGTGAGCAACGACTGAGGGTTGTGCATGCGCCCTTACCGCCGTCGCCCGTACCAGAGAACTGGGGGCGACCCATGGAGGGCTGCGCTCGAAAGGGCGAGTGCGAAACAGCTGGAACAGGCTGGTCCACACCGCGGAGCGTGGAGTCCGAGAGTGAAGGACGAGTGGGAGCCGAGCCTGTGCACGGGGGCGACAGAGTGCCAGCGGATGAAGCCGCGCACTGTGCCGCCGCGCGTGGTCGAGACAGCGACCTGACATCTCGCCCCACCCGACGATGTGGTGAGAGCTGGGAGAGTTGGGCCCGGCCGGATGCTGGGGCCGGAGCGCAAATGGAGCGCACCCTTACGGTTGGCCGTATATTATGACTGCCTGCAGGAACATGTGTGCGTGCAGCAGTGCTTGGTGTGGGGAACATGTGTGAGAACTCGGCAGAAAGCACACTGATGTGCGCGGTCGGTGAGCCGCTTCAGCAGCTGGTCATGTTTTGAAGCGGGAACAGCTCACGGGCCAGCGAGGTGGTTCTTGACGCCAAACAGCGAGGCCAAGTCCGGCTCTAGCGGAGGAACGGACGGCCAGCCTTGGTTGGAAAACCCCTCGACCTTGGTGATGGGCGCATAGGTGGAGACTGGCGCCTTGAGCTTGGCAGGCTCGGAGAAGGCGGCAGACCAGCAGCTCATAGCAGCGGGGAAGCGTGGCCAGACAGGGTCTGGACAGCGTGTCTGAGTTGCCCCGAAGATTCCCGCCAAATCATCCGCTTCAGGCGGGGCTGGTTCTGGCACAGCTAGCCCCTTGTGGGCTGCTGCCGCAGAAATGATGGCGGGCAGCTCCTGGAGCAGTGCTCTTACTGCTGGCAGGGAGGAGCGAGAAGCCACTGGGGCAGAAGGACCCGCTGGGTGGAGCTCATCGACCTCCGTCATGTCTAGGAGGGATGCCGCCTCGTCGTAGTTCTCGCTGTCGGTGACGTCATCCAGCCGGTTGAAGCCAGCCGGCTCCTGACCGGCGTCGAAGAAATCCAAAGCCTTGTCCAGCGGGTAGGAGTCAGCCACCGGAAATTCTTCGTCGGCGGCGGGAGTGAAGTACTCGACCCGGCGAATCTTCTCTGCCACGGGCAGAGCGGCACAGAACGGGCACGAGGCCTGCGGGGTCAAGGCCAGGCCAGCGTGGTGAGCCCCGAGACAGACCTCACACTTAGCGTGCAGGTCTCCGCTGGAAATGGAGCCCGACTGGCAGGTCGGGCAGGGTCTGGCGTCGCTGGACATGGCTGGTAAGTCTTCTCGGATAATCTTGCTCTTTCTGGATAAATTTGCTCTTTAAGAAGCTCTCAGCTTGGCATGAAGAGAAAAAGGAGGCGAGCAGTGGGGTCACTGCGGTTATATACCACGAGGGGGCCCACTATTGGTGGGCGTACATTTAAGCTCTTCATGATTGGCTGCTGCGGAGATCATCCTTCCAATAGCAGCTCGCTTAAGGGCTAAGACTAGACGAAATAGAACTGCAGCTCCTGACTCACAACAGCTGATAACCTTCCAGTTCACCGATCATAAACCTCTGGATGTAGAAAGCAACGTCGACCCAGACAACAACGTCTTCAGTGATAATTGCTGTTACTACACAGATCAACCAGGATTAGCAGGACAAATCATTTTTAATCTTTCATTTCAACAGCAGAAGTTTGTCTGCAAACTTTAACAACTTTAAGGAGTACTAACCAGTTTGTTAAACCCTTTAATCACCAGAGACTTGGATTAAAGACAACATTAGCAGGGACTTCAGTTAAATGGACACGAAGCAAACTTTATAAACAGAAACAAGATGGGTGGCGGTGGAGTGGAAGTGGATAACAGTTTGATCTATAGGGTGGTAGAAAGTATGACTGCTGTTAGGGACCGGGTTTGAATGTATCACAGTCGAAATCCGTAGAGAAAAGGTGAAAAACATTCCAATCAGCTGTGTAGATAGATCAATATAAAATATTTATTTAAGGAATGGTTGGAAGAAAAGTTATGAAAAATTACCCAGAAAAAGATTTTTTATATGTGGGGACCATTGAAACCCAAATATGACAGGAAAACAAGTGACTTTATAAACACCATGCACAGCCCGGGGACTGCACCCTAAAACCACCAGACCAAGCAGAATAACAGCGCCTCATTAATACATAACATATTTACTAATGATAGAATGATTCAACTAGTGGAATATTAATTATTGACATCAGTGTTGATCTACCAGTATGTACATCATATCAAAATAACTACAGGAGAAATCTACCACAAACATAATCAATACGAACCACTGAGAACAAAAGAAAATATTAAAGCTTTTAAAAATGATTTATTAGCACAAAATTAGGACATTTTATATAGAACAAAAGATTTAAATGAAGCTTATTATTATGATATAACTGTCATGTTCCTGAGCCAAGGTGAGTGCCCCTCCCTCTCTAACATCTCTGAGGCAATTTCCCACAGGTGAGGAGCAGAGGGAGCAGCAGGTGCGCCAAATCTCCAATCAGGAGGGCTGGTATAAAGGGATGATGGAGACACCACACTACGCCGGATGATTGCACCAGTTTAGGTAGCCCCAGCCTCTAGTATTCGTTTTGCTCGCTAGAAAATGCATGTAAAATAAAAATTCATTACATAGGGAGTTCATCGGGAAACCATCTAAAGAGGCTGAAATCAATTAAAAATATAGAACAAGTGAACCAACATCATACGAGTGAGTAGAAATGAGTCCTTTTACAAGTTACTGGATAATAATGGGAACAGCACCAGGGGCTTATGGGACACTTTAAACAGCATAATGAACAGAAGAATTATGTTTATGTTTATTTAGCAGACACTTTTATCCAAAGCGATTTACAATTTATAACCTATAGGGCATGTTGTGATCTCTGGGGGAAACCGGAGTACCCGGAGGAAACCCACACATGCATGGGGGAGAACACGCAACTCCACGCAGAAAGGCCGCAGCCGAGTTTCAAACCTGCAACCTTCGTGCTGCGAGGCAACAGTGCTAACAACTGCGCCACCATGCAGCCCCTTATTATTATTATTATAATACTTCATTTTCAATAACACCATAATGGGAAATATGAAAGGTATTGTCAACAGTTTGAATAATTTCTTTGTGAATTTTGGACCGGAACTGGCTCAAAATATTCCGTATACAGGCTCATCAGAGAACTGGAGTGACAAGGATTGAAAGGAATTCCAGATCCATGTTCCTCACTCATGTAGAGGTTAAAGAGGTTATAGATACTGCAACTGTAAAAATAGCAAATGGACGGATTGTAATGAAATAGATGTGATTGTTAAAGGAGTAATTCAGGAAATCTCACAACCACTCACCTACATCTGTTACTTTCACACCAAACGGGTCATTTTCCAAACCAAATGAAAACAGCCAATGTGGTTCCGCTGTGCAAGACTAGGGCAAACCCTGTTTCACAAAATATATACCTATCTCTCTACTCCCTCAATTCTCAAACTCTGGAAAACATTTTTAATAAAAGACTAGAACATTTTCTACACACAGGTTACTCAGCAGCAGTCAATACGGTTTCAGGACAAACAGCTCAACCTCACTGACTAGTGTCCAGCCAGCCGCGCAGCACTTCTGCTTGGGCTACAGAAATGCCTAAGTGGGGGTTACTGTAGCTACTCACCAACCCAGTATGTAAGTCTGTTTGAGAGGAACGATGAAACACGAAACAAAGCTTTGCATGCGCAAGCTAGTTAAGGTTAGGATGGGGGTGAGGGGAAGGTTAAATTGCTCGAGGTTAGAGGTGAAATGTCGATGAAATCTCTGTTTCATTGCAGGCGTCAGATACCGGTGTCGCCTCACGACGCGCAGGGGCTCCCTGCGCATCAGAAACAAATGCTTGGTCACACCACATCATTTTTCGACACTTAGGGTGTGAGAATGTGTTGACCAATCAAAATGGGCATCAATATACGTAATTTTCTCTGCTAGACATTTGCCAATATAACAGTCTACACTAATTAATATTTCTATAAACTGGATTAAAAGCAGGAGGCAGGACTTAAATGCAGGTTCGGGTTCGTAGAGTGTGGAGCATGCTTATGTCAAACCAGCAACACAAAACAAAGGACGGATGTTAAGAAAAGAGAGCTCGTCTCTGCCCGTCCTTGCTCTCCAGCAGGCTTGCAGGACGGATAATGGCATTGCATGAATCCATCCCGACACAGTAGTATAAATTAGGCTTTAGAGACGAAGCAAGATAGTCGCAATTTCTTTTTAGATCTTTCTGCTGCTTTTGACACTGTAGATCACAGCACCTTAATTAACAGACTTGGTGACTCGTTGGGGATCTCTGGAATTGTTCTAGACTGGTTTAGATCGTACCTTTCTAAAAGAAGTTACAGTGTCTGTATAAACCAAAACGTGATTCTACCGATCAGTTCTGTGGGGTACCCCAAGGCTCTGTTTTGGGTCCAATGTTGTTTCTACTGTACATACACCCTCTTGGACAGATAACTGATTATTTTCATAATGTCTCTTATCACCTATATGCAGATGATACTCAGCTGTACTGCTCCTTTAAGGATTCTGAGTTCTATAAACTGAAATACTAGAGTGACTATCAGCTATCACCAGCTGGCTAGAAGATAACTTCCTCCAGTTAAACTCTGAAAAGACTGAACGTCTGATCATTGCCCCTTAGAGCATAGTTCCCCGATTAGTCAAAAACATGGTCATTTATCTTCTGCCGTCAAGACAAACTTAAGGAATTTGGGTGTTTTTGACCAATCAATGTCTCTTGAAGGCCACTCAGAAACATTGGTTCGAAATGGTTTTTATTACTTAAGAAATATCTCCAAACTGCGAAGGTTGGTGTCAAAACATGAACTTGAAATGGTTCTCCATGACTTTATCTCCTCCCGTCTAGATTACTGTAACACACTCTTCACATGTTTTAACAAAAAAGCTCTTGACCTCCTTCAGTTGGTCCAGAACTTTGCAGCGAGGCTCCTAACTGGAGCAAACAGAAGAGCACACATCACTCCTATTCTGATGTCTCTGCACTGGTTACCCGTTAACTTTAGAGTTCATTTTAGAATCCTGACTAGAACTTTCAATACTCTTCATGGACAAGCTCCTTCCTATATTACTGAACTGTTAAAGCCTTATGCTCCAACCCGAGCCTTCAGGTCCACCCAACAGAACCTTCTAGAAGTTCCAAAGGCCAGATATAAAAGTCGAGGTGATGGCTTCTTCCAGACTGTTGCATCCTGACTTTGGAATGATCTTCCCTTAGGAGGTGTACAGGTCCTGTATGGAGGGGAGTTTGCAGTCAATGACCTTTTTAGCAGAGTGTACAACACACAGCCTCTTCTTGGTGGTAGCTCCAGCGTACCACACCATGACATTGTAGTAGGTGATAGGATAATTCAATTCAATTCAATTCAAAAATACTTTAATCCCAGAGGGAAATTGATTGCTGTAGTAGCTCAGAATAATAATAATAATCAAGTCATCAAAGAGTTATTGTATGTTACAATGGCTGTTGGCAGGAAGGATCTCCAGTAGCGGTCAGTGTTGCAGCGAAACTGAAGAAGCCTCTGACTGAAGACACTCTTCCATTGTCGTACAGTCTTGTGAAGAGAATGCTCAGGGTTGTCCATAATTTTCTTGATTCTCTGGGGAATCTTTCTTTGCATTATCTCCTCCAGTGGTTCCACAGTCATCCCCAGAACATAACCAGCCTTTTTTATTAGGCTGTTGAGCCTTTTCAGGTCCCTGCTTCTGATGCTGCTACCCCAACAGATGATGGATGAAGAGATTACACTCTCAACAACAGACTTGTAGAAGATCTGCAGCATCTTGCTACAGACACTGAAGGACCTAAGCGTCCTCAAGAAGTGCAGTCTACTGTGTCCCTTCTTGTAAACGGCTTCGCTGTTCTTTCTCCAGTCCAGTCTGTTGTCCAGGTGAACTCCAAGGTATTTGCATTCCTCAACCACCTCCACTTCTTCTCCCATGATGGAAACAGTGTTTGACTCCACCCTGTTTCTTCTGAAGTCTAAAATGATCTCCTTTGTTTTGTTCACGTTCAAGCTCAGATGATTGTTTCCACACCATGCCACAAAGCGCTCCACCAGCTCTCTGTACTCAGCTTCCTGTCCATCTCTGGAACACCCGACAACTGCAGAGTCATCTGAGTATTTCTGTAGATGACAGGTCTCTGATTTGTACTGGAAGTCTGAGGTGTACAGGGTGAAAAGGAATGATGAGAGTGCAGTCCCCTGTGGTGCTCCAATGTTACTGATCGCCTGATTTGATGTGCAGTTCTTCAGTCTCACAAACTGTGGTCTGTTTACCAGGTAGTCTTTAATCCAGGTGATAGTTAAAGCCCCCACCGGTGTCTTCTGGAGTTTCTGGCAAAGTACATCAGGCTGGATTGTGTTAAATGCACTGGAGAAATCAAAGAACATGACCCTGACAGTGCTGCCTGCTTTGTCCAAATGACAGTGGGTTGGTTGAAGCAGCTGGATGATGGCATCTTCAACTCCAACTCCATGGCGATAAGCAAACTGCAGCGGGTGCTGATATGTTCTAGTTTGCTTATTCAGGTGGACCAACAGGAGTCTCTCCAGGACCTTCATGATGTGGGATGTCAGGGCAACCGGTTTGTAGTCATCATTGACTGATGGGCAAGTTTTCTTTGGAACTGGAACAAGGCAGGATGTCTCCCACAGGACTGGAACCTTCTCCTGGGCCAGGCTGAGGTTGAAGAGGTGCTGCAGAATCCCACAGAGCTTCTCTGCACAGGCCTTCAGTGCTCTGGGGCTGACACCATCTGGACCTGCAGCCTTGTTCCTGTTCAGTCCCTCCAGCTGCCTCTTCACCTGAGACAGATAGGTGGGAGGGGGAGTTAAATGGGGCAGCAGCATCCCTTGACTTGGTTGAAGACAGATTTTTAGAACCAGAAGAGTCCATGACTGCGTTAGAGGACAAAAGAGCTGGCGTGTGACAGGAGAATGTTGGATCAGAGGAGGATGGGATGTCTGATTGGCTGGAGGCATGCGAGGAGGATGCTGAGTTTCTTCCTGAACTGAACCTGTTGAAGAACTTGTTCAGTTCATTGGCTGTGTCCAGGCTTCAAGCTCTGCTTGTGAAGCTGTGCTAGAAGCCTGTGATCTTCTTCATCCCTGACTAGACATCTCTGATATTGTTCCTCTGTAGTTTGTTCTCCAGCTTCTTCCTGTAGCCTCCTTGCTGTTTCTTATCTTTATCTTCAGTTGCTTCTGTATACTCCTCAATAATTCCATGTCTCCCTCATTGAAGGCACTTTTTTCTCATTTAGCAGATTCTTCAGTTCACTGGTGATCCAGGGTTTGTTATTAGCGAAGCATTTCACTGTTCTGGTGGGTATGATGTGGTCCACACAGCAGTTTATATAGTCAGTAACACATCCAGTCATGGCATTGATGTCCTCTTCATATCCTTGGCAGAGAGTCATCCAATCTGTGGTCTCAAAACAACCCTGCAGGGCTTCTTCAGCGTCCTGTGACCCTTTTCTCACAGTTCTTCTTGTCACAGGTTGCCTCTGAACAAGTGGTTTGTATTCTGAGCAGAGAAAAACAAGATTGTGATCTGATTGTCCCAGAGGAGGTCTTGTTTTGGACATGTATGTATTCTTTACATTTGCATAACACAAATCCAATGTCTTGTTTTCTCTGGTGGAGCAGCTGACAAACTGTTGAAATGTTGGAAGTGTAGCAGAGAGCGAGGCATGATTAAAATCACCAGATATAGCCACAAATGCATTGGGGTGCTGGGTTTGTAGCTTAGCGACAACAGAACTGATGGCATCACATGCATTTTCAGCAATGGCTGAAGATGGAAAATAAACAGTTGCCAAGACAACACTGGTGAACTCTCTTAGCAAATAATATGGGTGACAACTTACTGCCAAGAGTTCAACATCTGGGCTGTAGAGACGACATTTCACTGAAACACGACATCGATGCCACCATCTGTTGTTGACAAGCACTGCCTCTCCACCTCCTTTTCTTTTCCCTCTCCTCTTCAGATTTCTGTCTGCTCGTACAGTCAGGAATCCTGGAGGGGAGACGCTGAAATCGGGGAAATGGTCCTGCAGCCACGTCTCAGTGAAACACATAACACTGCACTGCTGGTACTTTCGCTGAGTCCTTGATAGGGCTTGGTAGTTCATCCATCTTGTTGGCCAGTGATCTCACATTGCCCTTTATGATCGATGGAAGAGATGGTTTGAATTTCCTCTTTCTCTGTCTCTGTTTTGCTCCCGTTCTGCATCCACGCTTCTTGCATTTTAGCTCATTTGGGATTTGTAGCTTCAGTTGAGGTATTATTTCAGCCTTTCCGATGTTAATCAACTGCTCCCAATTGTAAACCAGCTTGTTGCCATGGTTACACATCATAACAAATCCTCAAAAAGTGAGAAAAGTGGAAAAAAAGCAGTGAAAATCCTCCAAGCTTCACAGCACCATTAACAGAAAAGTAAAATGTCCAAAAAATACAGTTTGTCTTAAAATGCTGGAAGAGAAAATGTCCAAAAAAGGCTAAATTTACATGTCGTTAACAGAGCTACTCCAACATGCAGCCACCCAGAGCAGCGCGAGAATTGGAAACTACACAGAAGGATGGTGTATCTGTTTCTTTGGTTTGTTTGCTTTTCTGAAGAAAAGAGTAGGACCAAATAAGCTATTGCTTTAACCTACTTCCTATTCCGAACACTTATGTCTGTACAGATATGCATTTTTTATATTTTCCTGATTTACAATGTGACAGCACATGCTCCTCACCGGGTACCACTCATCTCCACTACAAATAGGAAAAAGAGGCTACAATTTGCACGAGCTCACCAAAATTGGACAGTTGAAGACTGGAAAAATGTTGCCTGGTCTGATGAGTCTCGATTTCTGTTGAGACATGCAAATGGCAGAGTCAGAACTTGGCGTAAACAGAATGAGAACATGGATCCATCATGCCTTGTTACCACTGTGCAGGCTGGTGGTGGTGGTGTAATGGTGTGGGGGATGTTTTCTTGGCACACTTTAGGCCCCTTAGTGCCAATTGGGCATGGTTTAAATTCCACGGGCTACCTGAGCATTGTTTCTGACCATGTCCATCCCTTTATGACCACCCTGTACCCATCCTCTGATGGCTACTTCCAGCAGGATAATGCACCATGTCATAACGCTCCAATCAATTCAAATTGGTTTCTTGAACATGACAATGAGTTCACTGTACTACAACGGCCCCCACAGTCACCAGATCTCAACCCGATAGAGCATCTTTGGAATGTAGTGGAATGGGATGTGCATCCCACAATTGACAGGTGCTATCCTGTCAATATGGGCCAACATTTCTAAAGAATGCTTTCAGCACCTTGTTGAATCAACGCCACGCAGAATTAAGGCAGTTCTGAAGGCGAATGGGGATCAAACACCGTATTAGTGTGGTGTTCCTAATAATCATTTAGATGAGTGTATTTCTTTCACTCAATCAGTGAACTGTGTTGTTGCTTCGCCTTAACCGTACTGCTCCAGAAATTTGAGGACCTACAACAAATGGGGGCCAAAACAGTCCCGTGACTGGCGCAGTCTGGGCAGGTTGTCTGAACCGGTTTTACAGAAAAATTAGTGATCCGAACCTTCCTCTTCCATTAGATGGAAATGAGCTCTAATTTATATCCTGTGACTACTCAATTCAAATGCCTCTGGACTGCTTGTTTAAAATGTAAACTTTGCTTTAAACAAGCAGTCCAGAGGTGTTTGCCATCCAAGTCTTCAAAGACGAGGATGGCAAACACCTTTTGATCAATAATGAGCACAAGAGTCAGACCAGTTTGTGTGACCCAAACCACTGCACTGATGTGCCCACTGTGGATTTTGGTGAGCTCCCTCCCTATCTGAGAAGTTCTGTGGTGACACAGATGTGTCCCTGCATACAAAGACTATATATGTTGAATTCCACCAACAATCCTTCTTTTCTTGTCCTTTTTAATGTAAGTAGGTTATTTTGAAACATCTTTTGTTCTTTTACGTGACGTCACCCCCCCCCCCCCCCCCCCCCACCACCACCTCCTTCCGTTTGTAGATACTGTAATGTATAAAGTCTAGTTTAAAACCCCATTGTAGTCTGTGTTTTGTTTCTGCAGGCTAATGGACATTTGATGATGCTTGTTTTTCTGTTTGTTGCTATGTTTTAGAGAAATATATTTTAATTATTAGCTGTTTTAAAATTATTTTTAAGTATTTGCTAATTTGCTTTAGCTGTGCAGTACATTGGTGGGCAGTAAGTTGCTTGAACAGATCTTTTTAAAATAAAGGCCTCAATACATTCACAAGTATTAATCACAGCTACTGGTTGAGGCCTTCTTCATGAACTGTCATCTACCAGATGGATGACATGCGCCACTCCCACATGACGCAAACCGGGAATACCGGATATACACCTCGTCATCGGCAGGTGCATTGTTTGTTTATTGCCTGAGAGGTAAAAATATTACTGTTAAAACTACAGAAAGGGTATATTCCTGATACTGGAAATGTTCTAATGAAGTTTTTAACAAATACAACTGTGGAACATTCAACTCAAACAGAAATGAACTTTGTTGAGGAGAATGTATATGAGAAGAAATTTAAGTTCCCTATATTCCTAATTCCCTAATCTGTGTGAATGAGTTATGAAATGGGCTGCAGCATTGTGGACTTTTTGGAGACGATCCAGCATGGGTTCATTTACTCTGAGTAAGACGGAGTTGGTGTAATCAAGTCTCAATGTTGTAATTGCATGAATGACTGTTTCCCAATGTGACCTTTTCAAGACATTTTTCAGACGCACTAATCGGCACAGCTGGAAAAAAACGGACATGACGGTGGCGGTGACGTGGGAAGTCATGCTAGCTCAGAGTCCAGCTTTATCCCCGGACTGGAGACACAAGAATGAAACTTAAAAGGGAAGACCAAACGATCAAACGATATGGCATCACGATATTTTGGGTGAAATGACCTGCAGGAATTTATCAAGCTGGGCCGCTAGAACACCAAACGCTGGTAACGTCGGCCATAGCAGCACCGCGAAAATGGTTAAATAACTTGATGCGCTTCTCTTTAGACATAAATTGTTCAACTGGCATGGTCATTAATATATGACGCCTGTGGTCAGCGGCCAGCTCCGGACTCTGATTGGTTCTTTTCTTGTCTAGTCCCGCCTGTTCAATTTGCTGATTGGTTCTCTTTTCCGTTCTCCCATCTTTTCCCTTTTCTGATTGGATTTTCTATACTGTCAATTCTTTTCTTTTATTCATCTATGAAATAACTGATCAATATTATTTGTTATATGTAGTCTTACAGAAGTACTAATGTAAGACTTTTTTAATTTTTGTTCACAAAAAATAATTAGTCATGAAAAAAAAACATGCATTGGTGATTGTCTCAGTCCCTACACTCCCAGCAGATCCCTGGGGCCATTTTGGTTTCTTGTTTTTTCTTGTCATTTTTATTTATTTATTTTCATTTAAATATGTTTTATTATAGACACACACGTTCTGGAAAAAGCCTTGTGATTTTTATCTTGAACGGCATCGTAAAAAAATCCTTGTTTTTTTATCGGTGTGGCTGCAGAATTTGCAGATTCGTACAGCTCTGTAAATTTAATTTTAAAATGCAGATGTAATTCTAGTGACCCGCATTGGTAAAACATGTTGCTATGTATGTCCACACACAATTTCCACCTCTCTTTCTCTTCATTTAGGTTAGTTCTGATTTGCGCTGTGTCACAATTGCACAACACTTTTTTTCACATAATTTCTTGCCGCCTGAACAAGCACTGTCAACCCTCTTTTCTCTCTCCCTCTGTATGAGTGATGATCTTCTCTAGCACTGGATGGGAAGCAGGATAGAATCCATCCAAACTCTGCTTAGCCTCCATTAGTCAAACAGACACCCAGGTGTCAGTATACCTCCATAGCATTCTACTCAGCCTTACCCTGACTCAGGAAGGCCACAGCACCAAAGCATGACTTGCAGCTTCATCCGGAAATTGATTGTCCTGGCACAAACACCCTAAGCATGTTAAAATAATTTATTGCTTCAAATAGATTTTATGGCGTATACATTTTTTTCAGTCAACTGAAACTGGAGAAAAGAGGCAAAAATGCTTTTGCACCTGCTGAAAATGAAGCAAATATTAACTTTTATTCATTGATAGGCTAAAATTATCAGGATCGGGACTACAAATACAGCACTGTAGAAATTATTTTTTATGTGTTTATCTTTTTGTCACATTTAAATACGTCAGATGAGAGATAAACATGTAGATCAAAGATCACCAGAGTAAACACACACTGCAATCTTGAGAATTTTAACTGAAAACATCAGGACTTTTATGGTTATCTTCTCATCCAAGCATACGGCAACAACAGTGACTTGATAAAATAGATAAAAATTGATGACAAAATGCGTTAGCAATGATGTAACACTTGTACGACATCTTTTCAAGTTACTTTTTTCCACAGAACTTTATTGAACAAATGTAGTTACCTAGGGTTGGGAATCAAAGACCGGTTCTTGTTGAGAACCGATATTGTTTCCATTTCTAGGAATAATTCATTCACCACTTTTGCAAACAATTCCCCTTATCCATTCCAGTCATCATCGTCCAGGCATCACTGTGCACGTTGCGTAGGGAGCAGGAAAGATGGCGTCTAAGTGGCACAAACACTCAAAAGTTTGGTTATATTTCAAAAGAAAGCATGACAACAGGATAACTTGCAATATATCCAAAGCAGAGGAAGCATTATGAATATACAAAAGTCTTTGGGCACAAAATACGCGATAACTTCAAAGTTAAAGGGACTTTACGGAGTTTTGAATTTTTATGCTCACGATTGCCCCCTCAGGCCAAAAGCATAACGGCAGCTCCAATATTAGGCTCGTGCACGAGGCGCGCATGCTGTACGTGCACACTCCTTAACGAAAATAACAGCTGAGACAGTCCCGTGTGTGTGTGTGTGTGTGTGTGTGTGTGTGTGTGTGTGTGTGTGTTGCCCGGAAGACAGAGGACAGGAGAACGCGCAGCTAATTAATTAAATGATTTGGTTCTGTACCTTTCACTTCAGCACAGCCGACAAAGGTTTATGATTGGTCAGTCCTCCTGCATGCTCAGATCATGCCTTTCCCTTGCTTGAAAATTTGTTCCAAAATGAAAGTTGAACCCACATCTTTTTTATCTGTGAATTCAATGCCGTTCGGTGAGTCTCAAATAACAATTTGGACATCTTACTGTAAAAAAATATACCATTACTGTAAAAAATAAACTCTAAATAAACTATGTAGACATCCAGTTTTTCATCCAGGAGCAGGGATCGAGTTATGGGGGGGCTAGATATCTTTCAGGGAAAGATCCAGTTTCTGCCTATATTACAATATCTATGGACTGTCAGCATAGCGGGATTCTGTTGAGCGGAGAGGACGCAGAGCGCTGATTGTTGGCGCGCCTGTGGGCGTAATTTGGGGGGGGGGGGGGGGGGGGGGCGTGTCCCCCCCACTTTTTCCAAAGTCAAGTTTTGACCCCTGCACGTTTTAGCATCCCAAAACAATATTACACTATATTAAATTGACACTGGTTGAGCTCTAGGACCAAGTGGAAAACAACCATTTGTGTTGAAGCCTGTTTCCCATTAGAACATACTGTAAAGACAGAACAGAAAAATTAGATTTTGCAATAAATATGCTAAATATTTACATGTGAAATGCTTTGATGGCAGAATCTGATATTAATTTTAGCTCTTCACCTAGGAAAAAATTGGGTCCCAAAGTGGTTTGTGTGGCATTGCCATAGTGTGACGTAGGGCTGGGCAATACATCGAAAATGTATCATTATAAAAATTTCTGACTCTTATCCAGGTATTTTTTTTCCATGTCAGTAAATTTGATGATAAAAAAAATAAAAAGATGTGTGTAGGTTGGCAACGTTCATGTCCCTTTAAGAAGCTGTACCACCACCACACGTGACAGCCCCATCTAATGAACCCTTGTTTCTGCACATACCTGTAGTTATCGTCCATGTATCGTTATCGAGGTGAAATCCTCAATATATTGTGACATTGATTTCAGACCATATCGCCCAGCCCTAGTGTGACATCATCGGTAGGCCCAGATCTCCTTTCCTCGTTTTTGGAAATGGAAGTATGGTCACCCTAGTTTAGCACGCTATTGAACTGTTTTCTAATCATGTTCTGCTGTTAAATTAAATGAAGGAGAGAACACATGTTTCCTCAAAGTTTTTAAACTTTTCTGTTTAATCCGATTAATCGTTTGTTTCAGTCCTATCTAAGAGGCTTCTTCAGTTCCAAAACTCGAGTTTATAAGTTGTGGTCAGAAAAAAACTCACTGATTGAGCAGTAGAGTTCAAAAATGAGGCCATTATTACTAATAAGGCCTTTAAGGTCACATTAGTCGTTGGCCCTAACATCTATTCAGTTGCCTGTTAGTGTCAACAATGTGAGCTGGTTTGTTGTTGTTTATGGAACTGAAACACATGGTTTGTAAACAGGATTTAACCAGTCAGCTGAGTTAATGTCTGATATTAGTATTACTATTTTAGGAGCCATGATACGTGTGTGTGCATGTGTGTGTGTGTGTGTGTGCGTGTGCATGTGTGTGTGTGTGCAAGCATGTGTGTGTGTGTGTGTGAGCATGTGTGTGTGTGTGCATGTGTGTGTGTGCGCGTGTGTGTGTGTGCATGTGTGTGTGTGCGCGTGTGTGTGTGTGGGAATGTAAACACCCTTTTTGCAAATGACTTCAATGCTCTTCCTGGACAACATGACAAGCATCTAATTAATTTTAGAGAGTTATGAATCCTTGATAAGGCTAATGAACACCAAAGCTCACTTATGGTAATCAGTCTCCTGAATTAGCCTGCCACTGGAGAGGCTTATTAGAGGAGATCAGGGTAATGAAGGATACCAGAGCTTCGCTGCCCACAGCAGCTTGTCTGAGAATGAATGCTGCCTGTCAACTCATGCTTCTAATGTTCTTGTGAACTAAATGTAATTGTGTCACTTAAAGGTACTTTTCTGTGTGTAACTGAGGGGATTTCACCTGGGTAGCGCACTGTTGGAAATGAGTAAGAGCTTTGTCTTACCACTGGATGGCAGTGTTGCATAATACAGAACAACGAAAGCCAGTGTGAAGAATCTCTCTCTCTCTCTCTCTCTCTCTCTCTCTCTCTCTCTCTCTCTCTCTCTCTCTCTCTCTCTCTCTCTCTCTCTCTCTCTCTCTCTCTCTCTCTCTCTCTCTCTCTCTCTCTCTCTCTCTCTCTCTCTCTCTCTCTCTCACACACACATTCACTCACTCACACACACACTCCGTAGCCTCTGTGAGTGTGATTTTGAAAATATTGAAACATATTCAGACTGAGACCCTAACTAACAGTAAATCACATTTATGGTGAAATATAGTAAAAACAAAATTATCTATGGGTTTACTTGCCCATTTATGGATTTTCCTCGAGGGAGGTTTTAGGGGAAGAAAAAGACAGCAGCAGTAGAGAGAACAGAATGTAGCAATACCAGAATGAGATGATCAACCAGCAAATGATGCCAACTTTTCAAAAGTCCAGAATTTAATGCTGACCTACTGGAATCAAGTTAAACTAAAGTGCATCCTGATCAGAGCAGGGTTACCATGGTGACCGTCTCATAACACTTGGTAGGTGTGGAACAGTGAGAGAAAGTTAAGTTGATGGTGATGATGATGATGATGGTGAAGATGAGGATGAGGATGATGGTGATGAAGATGGCTATGATGATGATGATGGTGATGATGATGGTGATGATAATGGTGGTGATCATGATGATGCTGAGGATGATGAGGATGGTGATGATGGTGATGATGGTGATGATGGGGTGATGATGATGATGGTGCTGCTGCTGCTGCTGCTGCTGATGATGATGATTGTGATGATGATGATGATGATGATGGCGATGATAATGATGAGGACGGTGATGATAGTGATCATGATGTTGATAAGGATGATGATGGGGTGATGATGATGCTGCTGCTGCTGACGGTGATGAGGATGGTGAACATGATGAGGATGATGATGATAATTGTGATGATGATGGTGATGATGATGATTGTGATGATGATAATGATGATTGTGATGATGATGATGATTGTGATGATGATGATGATGATAATGATGATGATGATGATGGTGATGATGAGGAGGATAGTGACGATGAAGATAGTGTTTCTCATCTAAGTTGCTCCATGATTTGTTCTTCTTGAATGCCCGTGATCAGACACAACATGCTGGACTGCATGTGGATGTTCTGTTGCTCTTTGTTCAGAACTATTCAGAATCTTTGCTTGTGTATTTAAATGTTACCGACCGAGAGCAAAGATCTGACGCGTGCACGAGAAAAGGAAAGTCTCTCACAAATGCGTCATTGTAAAACCAGCGTCTGCAAGCCCGTGGAACAGTGACTTTACTGTATAACCAGCTCACCGCCCTGATTTAGACCTATGAGTGCTAAATGATGTCACAACAACTCTCATATGAAAAGAAAAAGTCAAACATCATTTTAGCTGTATTTACATGACTTAAAGCTGTACCTCAGTTCTGTTTCAGAGTTAATGTGGATCATCGGTGAGTGTAGAGGGAATAAGCTACCAGCATGAGGTGGATATTAGATGATTCATAGCAATCACTCAGCAGTAACAAATCTGTTTTCAATAATAATGCATCAGAATCACACATCTGAAATATTGTGAACTGTTCAGAAACTGTTAGCTGGAGTGTGGAGGCTGTGGATATGTGTTTTACAAAATTCTTGCTCAAGGACTTCACAACTTCCATCAACTTTTTTCTTAAAGTTTTAAAGCCTTCTGGTAACATGTTGCTCCTCTGTGAGCCTCTAACTGTGTTCCAGTTCACAGACCGTATTTAAACAGCTGAACGGGTCGCCGTGGTTGTCCCATTTAGACGAATCATTGAAATCCATCCCTTTTTGCCCGACTGCGCTCGATCAAGATTCATTGTGACCCACTATTAGCCTCAGCACTTCTCCCTGCTGCCTGGTCCACATGGGTGCTTCAGTGTAGCTCCAGCTTCCCAACTCCATTATTCCAGGGTGGCTCCTCAACCATCTCATTGTAAGGAAAAGATGAATTTTGCTACTTTCAGCTGCTGTTGAAGATTAAGAAATAAGTTTACTCCTTTTAAAAAGTAAAATCAAAAATTGTGGCTCTGCACAAGTTGAGACCCAGATAGTTAAAGAGAAATTAACCCTTTTTTAAACACACTGTTCATTGGTTTTTGCACTCGCCCTGTTACCTTATCTCAGCACTGTGCTAAATGCTTTTCTTGCTGATTTTAAAGGCATTAGCTAAATTAGCACAAAAGTGCTGTGAGTATTATGATGACAAAACAGAAAAAACAGAAAATGTGAAAGAAATGTGAAGTATTGTGATCATAAAAGGTAATCTTGTTTGACAAAGTGTATTTGTATCTTGAATCTCTGGAAATATTCATCACAATGCTGATGAAAATGAATAAAATGATGTCCAGTTGTTGAAAAATGCTGGCAGCTTAGTAACATACGACCATAAAAATCGGATCTAAAGTATAAAAGGCGCGTCTGCGGGGGATGCCATATTAGAAGCCATGTTTTCTTTTAGGAAGCTCGGGGTCCAGCACCTATCGATGACATCTCACTAGATTGGCTGGATGTATGACTTACGGAGGTTATGTTACCGTGTTCAAAATCAGCTGGGCAGTAAGAAACACACATGTAATAATAAAACTGTTAAACTCTCTCCAAAACACATGTGAAAGAACAGAATCAACAAATGTACCTTATATATCTTGGTCGAGTGGTGGTGCCGTAGTATGATGATGTCATTGTCAAGCACAGAACCCCGAGCAGATCCCAAAAGTACAGCGCCAGAAAATACTACACTACACACTACATTGAAGACTTGAAAGAAAAACATGTTTAAATCAATCAGTTAATCAATCAATCAATCAATCAATCAATCAATATTTATACAGCACTTAATCATAGAATACATGCAACTCAAAGTGCTTAACAAATTAAAAAGGCCCCGCATACCCACATTCCCTCCCATCCCCAGAATTTTAAAAACAGTCTTACAATAAAAGTCCCTTCACAACACTCCTCCACCGACACACACGCCCCCCCCCCCCCCCCCCCCCCCCATGGAAACAACATGATGGGTTGAGATCTGAAATAAGGATAAGGAAACACCATCAGGAGAGTCATCCGCCCCGACAGCAGCAGCCGAGGCACCGACACAGGGCGCCCAGGGAGACCTCCACCTCCACCCAGGCACACCTGGAAAGCACCCAGGCCGCCACAGCCGACCACCGCCCCCGGGACAGAGGGCTCCCACAGAGAAAACACTGGAAAAAGGTTAAATTAAGGTTAAAATACAAAATCATAAGAGCTAAAATGACAATTGTAAAAGTTATATAGATATTAAAATAATGTTGATCATAAATCGGTGGTAAAAAATCTATGGTTAAAAAACTCAGTTTAAAAATAGCATATATAAATAAAGAATACGTAAAATAAATAAATCGATAAAAACGTAATTAATTAATTAATTGATTAATTAATTAATTAAAAAAGTGATAGTAATCATTTAAAAGCTAAGCTGGAAAGATGGGTCTTGAGCCAGTTTCTAAAAACATGAACGTTCTCTGCGGCCCTGTCTTCATCCCAATTAGAGTGATTGTAATAACCGTAGACCACAAATAATCTCAGCCTTTTAACGCCCAGTCACCAAAGTCAATAGGGGTTTGTGCAGCGCCGGCTGCTTCCGGGCCCCCATCTGCATTTGGTGATGTAGGTGCAACGTCGTGCGAAACCCAGCAATGAACCCAGCACCTGAGTCACTGTTACATCAGGAATTTCTCAGCATGGTGCACTCTTGAGCCCTGTCATCACCATCCTGCTCTGGTATTTGCAATATTCTAAAGAGTCATAAGCAATTACAACACTAAACCATAGCGTAAACACTATTCTCTGCTGCACTAGGTAAATTAAGCAGCACTGTTTTGTGTCTGACTGATATGAACAACAGCTAATGACTGGTGAGGTAATGAAGACATGAAGCAAAATGAAATTTATTCAAAGCCAAAGCAGCCGACATCAGGCAGAAACAGATGCTTTAGTTAGCAGACTGAGTAGCGCCTGAAGCTGTGTACAAATATGTGCCTGTGTGTGATGGATTTAATTAGTCGAGTGTTAGATGAAACAGAGAAATCAACAAAGTGGCATCTTTATAAAGGTTAACAACCCCCAGCTTTACTCCCTCCCTCTGCCTCTCCTCCCTTCACTCCTGTTCCTTTCATCCTTTATTCCCGAGTTTGTTTATGCAAGGGAAGAGGAATGAAAGTAGGACCTGGAATAAAAATTGGAAAGCAAGGATGGACACAAAGACAGAGTAACTGTCTTTAATCAAGCTGGTAGCTTAAAGTGCCATCAGCTTTATTAACTCCACAAACACACACTCACACACTCTGTTGTTCAAAAGCAAATCGATGTCTGCCCTGCAGAAACGAGGGACGCCTTCCCTTTTGTGGCTGCATCTCTGCACAGATTACAGGTAGAAACAGAGATTACTGCAAAACTGAAATTGAGTGTCTCGTATCTGATGTCTTGCCTGCGGCCTGAATAACATTTTCCTTCCTTTTTTCCTCTCTACCTCACGGCTAGGGTTGTTGTGATATTGTTTAGGTGAGGGGGAGAAAATGGGAGACTGATGGGGGAGTTGTGAGACAGATGATGTGGTGATGTGCAGCACGTTTTGTCGTCTGTGGAGCCTGTGGAACAAAACTGAGATGAAGTGGAGGCGACATGAATTCAGAGTATTTCCTCTTACTGCAGTCTTGTGGAGCTTTGACTCTTTGGACGGGTTTGCACTGATCTATGACTCACCTTTATTACAGGACCGGCCGGACTCTGGCCCAAGCAAAACAAAATATGTGTTCTGAATATGAACTGAATAATAAAAGTTGTTGTGTATACATTTATTGGTACAAAAGTAATAATTCTACAGTGGAATAATCACAGAAGAGTGAAAGTTCTCAATCATGTTGGAAGGAAGGTTAAAAAGTTGTCAGTTTTGCTCCTTTCAAAAAGGTCAAAGGCACAAGGTCAATGTTAACACTCGGTCCCACCTTCATATTTCCTGGGCCAATCACATGTAAGCCCACGGACAAACACACAACAAAAACACTGCTGTGCCGACATTTGTAATTCAACACGGACCGTCAAAAGGCAGCAGCATTGTGGAACGATCACCAAAAGGAGCCACGGCATCTTTTTTTACTCTAATATCTGGTAAAGAAGGCTAGAGACTAATGCTGTGCTAACGATGAGTTAGAAAAAAGAATCTCTTAAAATATCTCACGCTAAGCTTTTTAATTACCAACAACTCAATGTTGCAGTGAAATACATGTACTTACTTTTCAACTTAACGTGTTTGACTTGTTTTTGCTCGTCTTCTAGACTCTAACTGGCAACAGTCAGGAGACTCAGTGAGCGGGAGAGAGAGGGTCAGGCGTTTGTTTGGATACAGGGGTGCAGTACCCAGATTTGACCACATGGTGTCATTCTTCCTCATGCACCTGTAAAGTTTAGTCATGTCTAGCCTGCAAGGCTGCTGCTATTTTATATTGATTTATTGCATGAACCTTTATTGAATGAATAAAATTGTATTACATGAATATTTAACTTTCAGATGAAATCAAAATTAAAGAGCAAGTCCCTCCCACCTTACACCACTAAAACTTCCTGTTTGAAAAATGTGTCAGAAAGAGAGATTGCCTGGCAGACTGAGAGTTGGCTGTAGCCAGCTGAGCAAAACGATGAGCTAAAAAAATCCCAACAACCAAACCTTGACATCATGATAATTACTGCAGGTTAAGGAAGGAATTAGTTGGAATGATACGAGGTGATGTGTGTGTGTGTGTGTGTGTGTGTGTGTGTGTGTGTGTGTGTGTGTAGGTATGTGTGTGTGTGTGTGTGTGCGGGGGTGGGGGGTTGTTTTTCATTATAATTTCATCTAAGGCTGCAAATAAAGGAACAGTATGAGTGTTAGTTAGGCTTGGAGGGTAAGTGTGGGGACTGCACTGCTGTTTTATAGTCAGTTACAAGCTCTTTACTGCAATATAACGGCCTCATTCTGTTCTTTTTATTCTGTATCTCTTTACAGAGTTAAGTAACCACATAAGGACAGAAGACTGGGCCTTGGTACTAGCAGGGATGCTGCATACTCAGACATCAGTAGATGCTTCTTGGCTGACGAGAAAGCCAGCGCCACTCGAGCTGCGTTTCTGTCCAACTGTCAAGCTGTCTAAAGTTAAACTTTATAAATGTCTGAATTCAGATTTTTTTCAGCCATTCACTCAATGGAGATTAACTAGGTGCTTGCAATCTGTTCCATCTGAGAAGAAAGCAAGAAGTCAGTTTTTATTCCTCATAGTTCACGATGTCCACAGATGGGGAGAATGAATGTACTTATATGTATAATGACCCTGTATCTAAAGTACAGGAGAAGCGGTGTAGCTTTGGGAGGTATTTGTTAAAGGGGTGGTAAAATCTAAAGCCACGTTTACTTGTTTTTGAGTGAAGGCAGCTTTGGTGGTTAGATGTTGCGTACCAAAGCCTAATTTATACTTCTCCATCATCTCCCCCCAGGACAGACACACACACACTGACAGAGCCGTTTTGCTCTCAGATTTCTCCGTCAGCTGGGGATTGTTGCAAAACAATTCTCCACCAGGACAACAGAGGGCGCATTGCTATTCTGAGGTATCCTGCCACCATTACAGTCACATATCCGGTCCACGATAGTGTGTTTACTGTTGAGTTTACATAGTTTTAATGTATTTCAGAGACTTTTTAACACGGACAAATTTGTCCCCCATTCCCCTCCACCTCTTGACGTGATTGGCGCCTCCAAACTCAAGTTTCTCGTCTTTTCCATCCACGAATAAAACACTTGCTGCTTATATTTGTACTCCTTCTGTCACGGGTGTATAAGCATTCATATTTTCTGATTATTACTTGATGCATTCATCAATTAGTTCCGTGTCTGCTGCGACTTATCATTTTATTTTTGACGCGACAAAGACAGCGTTGTTGATAAATTTACAGGAAGTGGCATCCTGACCAATCACAAGCTTGCGGTATCTCTTTCGACGGATAGGTAAAAATTGATGCATGTCTGTGTCTCCAGTCAGAGAGCTCTTGCGCCAACGCAGTTGTATGAATATTAGGTTGAAGAAGTCACAGCTGTGACCGGCGATCTGTGAATCCCAGAATGACCGCTCTACGGCCAATTGGTGTGCTCCTCCTCACTCGGATATCCCTGACAGATGGTCGAGCAGACTGCAGTGGTGTTGGAGATATTTCATCCAAGTCTACCCCTTCCTGTTGTCTTTTAAAATTACCGTATTTTCCGGAGTATGAGTCGCTCCGGAGTATAAGTCGCACCAGCCATAAAATTTATAATGAAGAAGAAAAATACATATATAAGTCGCACTGGACTATAAATCACATTTTGGGGGGAAATTTTATTATTTTTCTCACAAAATCTGAGACCAAGCATTTCACATTGCAAGACAAGTACCGGTAACAATAATAGAATAAACAACCGGGGCGCAGCATTGCGCCACGGTCTCCAGCAGAGGATGGCAGTGTTTCAAACCCTCCCTGCAGGCGGGGAGAGTTCATTCCTGGGCCGGAACCGGCCCGCAGCACCCCGCCACAGGCTGTAGCAGGTGATGGTGGGGCAGAGGAGCTGAAACCTGTATACTGAATACTCCTCCTTGAACCGTCACCTTATCGTGGTGGAGGAGTTTGAGTGCCCTAATGATCCTAGGAGCTATGTTGTCTGGGGCACTTAGTGCCCCTGGTAGGGTCTCCCATGACAAATTGGTCTT
The DNA here is from genome assembly GCF_043380555.1 of Nothobranchius furzeri. Taxonomy (NCBI): domain Eukaryota; kingdom Metazoa; phylum Chordata; class Actinopteri; order Cyprinodontiformes; family Nothobranchiidae; genus Nothobranchius; species Nothobranchius furzeri. The sequence continues at coordinate 110,065,079 of NC_091741.1, forward strand.
AGGTGAAGGGTGAGACAAAGAACGGTTCGAAGGATCTTTCATGGCGGTTAAAACGAAGAGTCGGAGTACCCGGCCCGGAGGGTTACCGGGGTCCCACCCTGGAGCCAGGCCTGGGTTTGGGGCCCGTGAGCGAGTGCCTGGTGGCCGGGCTTTCGCCCATGGGGCCCGGCCGGGCCCAGCCCGAACCGGATACATGGGCTCGTCCAACTGTGGACCCACCACCCGCAGGGGGAACATGAAGGGTCCGGTGCAATGTGAATCGGGTGGCAGACCAAGGCGGGAGCCTTGGCGGTCCAATCCCCGGACAAGAAAACTAGTTTTTGGGATCACCTACTTGTGCGTAATCAAATGTCAATAGGGGACAAGATATAGCCATGATGTTCACTTTTACCTCAGACCGACTTATTGCTGTTTTATGGTGTGGCTGAATCTGCGATCCGCTGCCATGCTGACTGGAATAACAAATGCTGCAGTAACATGAGTTGTGGTCGGGTTCATGAGGAGTCACTGGCTGTAGCGGACCCGACTCATCCCAGAAGCTAATATCTTAATTTGACCTTGAATGAAAAATAACCTCTTAAAAATTTTTATCATGGTGGAGGCAGCGTTCATTTCTGCCTTCAGTCTGACGGCGCGCCGGAGTTAAAGCAGCGTGTGCGCTTATTGAATCTGTGTGTGTGTGCACGCGCGCGCGGCACAGCCGCTCAAGTCACCGCGTCTCGTTACTGGCGCTATTTAAACCAATGTTGTAAAATTACTTCTGCCCAGCCCAGATGTGCTCACTTGTGCACCCGTGAGCCGTGGTTCCGCTGGAACGCGTCTGACCTCTGACAGACGCACTCTGAACTTCAGATCTTCAGCGCGCTTTTAATAGCCTAAATGAGAATCATTTCTTGTTATTTTGTTACATCCACAATGTTCTGTGTGTGAGGTTTACAATGTCAGAACACCTGCATGAGACAGGTGTTAATTACAATCTGCCAGAATGACTCACCACCTTCAGATTTCTCCAACACCGTTAAAAATGATCAAATACGGAACATATCGGCGTGCGCAGGCCAGAGTGCTGAAGCTCGGCGCATTGTTATTATGAAGCTAGGGCACATGCGGAGGACACGCGCGCGTGCAAAAATATACTTGTTTTCAATTACATTTATTGGGCCCACTTACTTTTTCTTTGGCCCACCCACAAATGAGTTTCTACGCTAATGGTGACATATGACAGACTTCTCTGAGCTCCGCAGCCATTACACTTTTCACCTCGCGCACCCCCTAGCGGCAGCTCGCGCACCCCCAGGGGTGCGCGCACCACACTTTGGGAATCCCTGCTCTAAATGATCAAATCTACATGTTCTACCTCAACAACATCCAATGGCGACAATAAGCCACTAAATTGAAAGGCTGAAAATATACACTATATTGATAAAAACACACAGTAGCAACAGTGCAATATGATATCCACAGAGTCAGCTGTTTAAATTAAAACCCAGACTTTCCTCTTTACAACAATATACACTGAACAAAATATAAATGCAACAATTTGGTTTTGCTCCCATTTTTCATGAGCTGAACTCAAACATCTGAAAATGTGTCTACATAAACAAAAGACCCATGACTCTCAAATATTGATCTGAAATCTGTCTACATGTGTGTTAGAGAGCACTTTTCCTTTACCATGATAATCCATCCCACCTCACAGGTGTGGCATATCAAGGGGCTGACAGCATGAATAGTTTATAAGTGTGCCTTAGACTGCCCACAATAAAAGGCCACCACGACATGTGCATGGTTTTGCTTTATGGGGGTGGTGGGCCAGAAATCCAGTCAGTATCTGGTGTGGCCACCATTTGCCTCACACAGGCCAACACATCTCCGTCACATAGAATTGATCAGTGTGAAGCAGCTGAGATGAGAATCAGCTCCTCTAAATCTGAGACCGTAGTCTTGATTTGGAAAAGGGTAGAATGTCTTCTCCGGGTTAGCGATGAGGTCCTGCCTCAAGTGGAGGAGTTTAAGTATCTCGGGGTCTTGTTCACGAGTGAGGGAAAACTGGAGCACGAGATCGATAGATGGTGTAGCGTTGGCAAATTGAGTGCTTTAAGAGCTCAAGATATATATTCTGTCATGTTGGGCTGTAATTGTTTGACCCACAACATGATGGATCACCACTCGAGGCAAAAGGTAAGTAAAAAATGATTTATTTTGATATGTTGAGATGTGGTTGAAGGTCTGAGATAGGGAGGGTCCAATAGAGTTCTGCAGCAGAAACAAGGACGAGTAGTTTGCAGATAAACAAGGATAATGCGCAGAGAGGGGAGGCTTACGGTTTCCTGAAGGTCTTGGAGCTGGAGAGGAGGGTGAGTCAGGTCTGGCTGAGTGAGGCATCCTTGGGACGATGATGATGGCTGGGAGCTGAGCACAGGAGTCCAAAGATGTCCGGGCTGGCAGGTGGGCGTTGGAGAGCGGGCGGTCGGGGCGAGCGGCGTGGCTGGCAGGCAGGGCTGATCCGGGTAGTCTCTTCTTGAGAGGGAGAGTAGTTTAGTGGGCGAGAGGTACCTGAGGGAGCCAGAGGACAAGCAGGTGACTACCAGGGTTGCAGGAAACTCCAGAGACAAACAAGACTGAAAGAGGCAGAGTACAAGTTAGATACTACCCAATACTGGGTAATCATCCGGCACTGGCGAGTTGTCACGCCGCTCCTTAAATCCCCTGATGCTGATGAGGAGATTAGCAGCGGCTGCTCTCCGGGACACGCCCACCTGCAGCCAGAAAGACTCAGCTCCAATCAGAGGTTAACTCAGCACAGACCGTGACAGTACCTCCCCTCAAAGGCCGCCACCTGGTGGCAAGGCAGAGGAGGAGGCGGAAACAGCACGTGCAGCATCAAAATCCCTGATGAGGGACGGATCAGCAATCCAGGACCTGAGGATCCACTGCCGATGTTCCGGGCCGTAACCCACCCAGTCCACCAGGAACTGGTGACCCCGGCCGCGGGGCCTTGCATCCAGCAGATGCCGCACTCGGTAGCCAAGGCTACCGTCAGCAAGATGAACAGGAGGAGGAGCAGCAGTAGCAGGGGCAGGACACAGCGGACTGGATGAAACGGGCTTGATGAGGGAGACATGAAAAACAGGGTGGACCTTCAGGGATGCGGGCAATGAGGGCCAGACAGACCAGGGGCTGATGACGTCACTGATAGTGTATGGTCTATGAACCAGGGGGTGAGTTTCTTGCTGGTATCCTTTAGTTTTATGTCCCAGGTGGAAAGCCAAACCTGTTGCCCTTGGGTATAATGTGGGGCAGGGCGGCGGTGGCGGTCAGCCAACCGTCGGTTGCGCTCAGCAGTGCGTTGTAGAGCTGCCTGGTAATCTTGAGGTTAACTCAGCACAGACTGTGACGACCTCTACTTATGACCAATAAGCTGTCATACCCTATTTAAATATAAAATATCAACCTTGCTTGGTCTTTATTGTATTTATCAGAAGATTCTAGGATTTTTGCTTTATTAAGTAATTGTACACACTTCGTTTTGATTCAGAAAAGAGTATTCTTATAAAAGTAAGAATTTATTTTATAAACAATTAAAACATGACTAGTTAACTAAGCATTTACTGTGAGTGGATGGAACTAAATGTGATGTATAACTATGTGTCAACAGCTTTGCATGTGCACAAGGGTTTTGACGACGTGTTGGAAGCTTTGATGGTTAAAGAGGTGTGCTTCAGATGGCCGGTCTGAAACTTTCTCCAGAACTGCTGAATCACCCAGGGTGACCCAGTTTAAGGTTGTGATGTTATGATTTGCACAGCCAATCAAAGGCTGACAGGCTTGAGAGATGGAGCAAGACAACTCAGAAACACGCCTTCTTTGGCCGGATGTTCTGATTGGGTAAAAGACTATTTATGTGTCAGAGTTTAACGTAGCCTTACTTGTTATGGTGTGAGTGCAGATGTTATGACCTCGCCATATAAACATGCAGAACCACATTGCAATCATTGTAGACATGACATTCATTTCAAACTTCAATCATTGAGCACAGATTAATGAAGCATTTCATTATGATATAATTGTTATAAGTAGCAATAAACAAACGTTTATTTAATGATTATCTATAATGTAAGTCATGGAAGAAGTTCATACTGATTTAGGAAATCATTCTTGAATTTAGCAACTGATCTGAGCTGGAGTGTTCCTTATGTGGAGGCCTTGGGGAAGAAAGTTATGGTTGACATGTAGTTATCTGTTGTCAGAGCAGCAGAGTCTGTGAGCTCCAGCTGGTATGAAGGCAGGCTCATTTAAAGGGAACACATGCAGTCCTGTGTCTCCTGTTCGACCAGATGTTGAATAGATGTTGAAAGGTCAAACTGTACCTAAAACTGACCATTGCTGGATGTTACAGCAGATTGGTGCTGCATCTGCAGTGATGCGGGCGTTGTACCACTCTGTCGTGGTGAAGAGAGAGCTGAGTCAGAAGGCAAAGCTCTCGAGTTACCGGTCAATCTACGTTCCTACCCTCACCTATGGTCACGAGCTTTGGGTAGTGACCGAAATAACGAGCTCGCAGATGCAAACGGCCGAAATGAGTTTTCTCTGCAGAGTGGCTGGGCTCTCCCTTTGAGATAGGGTGAGAAGCTCAGTCATCTGGGAGGGGCTCAGAGTAGATTCGCTGCTCCTCCACATGGAGAGGAGCCAGTTGAGGTGGCTTGGGCATCTGGTCAGGATGCCTCCTGGACATCTCCCTGGTGAGGTTTTCTGGGCACGTCCAACTGGGAGGAGACCTAAAGGGAGACCTAGTCCACACTTCTGCAGACTTGATATATGTGGACATTTGGATTTATTTGTGTGGTTTGACCAGATACTCAAGTTTCCTCCCACAGACAAGGAACATGCATGTCTGGTAAAGTATGGTAAAAGTATGCTCCAACCCGAGCCCTCAGGTCCACCCACCAGAACCTTCTAGAAGTCCCAAAGACCAGATCTAAAAGTCGAGGTGATTGCTCCAGACTGTTGCACCCTAACATTGGAATGATCTTCCTTTATCCTTATGTTGCATTGACAGTCTGGACTAGGGTTGTCACGGTAACCGGTATAGCGGTAAACCCCGGTAAAAACGTTGACAATAAAAATAACCGTCCAGTTTTTAAAAAACTATATTATCTCGGTGGGTTTACCGTGGCCGCGGTTTCGGCGTGGTGACCCTTACCAGCCACCGTCGCTTCAGCTGAAGTTCCCGCGGCGCGCACACGCACTTTTTAGTTTGCAACGGCACCAAAACTTTGAAGCTGACATAATGGCCGAAGGAGGAGACGGCAGCGCCCAGGACATCCATCAGCCCTCAAAGAAGACTAAATCGGAAGTATGGGCATATTTTGGATTTCTGAAAAATGCTGAGGGACAGTTAATAGAAGACTGCTATCCCGTTTGCAGAACGTGCAGGAAACAAGTGTCTGCAAAAGGCAGCAACACTTCGAATCTAACGGCACATCTGCGTGACCATCACCCACGTCTCTACAGCCAGTGCAAGGTAAGTTAACATTAGCATTTTAGCTTAAATGCATGACGCGAGGACTTTTGGTTGAGGGAGAATACAACGAGTCACTATATACTGCAGCCGCAGCGTCCTCTGCCAGCATTTAAACCGTGTCACGGACACCCTGTTGCTGGATGAAGCATCTTATTTGTTGATGATGAAGAGAAATATACAATTAGTTCCTTGTCATTGATTTGTTTACTTATTCAATGCCATTTATACTTGAACATTTGGATTTGATTACATAGTGTAGTAGTTATTTTAGTAATTTGTTTAAAGTGGCTATTTATTTTAAATACATATTTTTTAAGGTTGGCTTGTACAGTGCTCAAGTCAAGTGTGGACTGGAGTTTTAGATTTTCATTTTGATAATGAAGAAAACAAGTATATGAGAAAACAAGTGGTGTTTCTTTGATTTGTTTACATATTGTTTATGTTTTGAATGTTTGGATTTGTATAATTTAAACCTGCACTGACTACTGTAACATGTTCCAGAAAAAGAAGCTATTTGTTCCTTTACTTGTGAAAAGTTGCACTTTTGCTAAGGCTTTGTGTTATTTTAGGTTTAATAAACACTGTTAAACCTTTTCAGAACTATTTCAGTTTGTGTAGAACAGGACTATCAATGCTTTCTGAACATATGCAACACCGTTTAAAAAATACCGCGATAATACCGAAAACCGTGATAATTTTGGTCACAATAACCGCGAAGTTAAATTTTCATACCGTGACAACCCTAGTCTGGACACTTTTAAAAAACAGCTTGTATTTAAAGCTGCTTTGACCAAAATCTTAAATTTTCTTAATTTTAACTCAAATTTGTAATCATCTGTTTATGAAATGCTATAATTTTATGACTTAAATGTTTCTGATGGTAATCTATTTCTGTTTTGAGATCATTTATGACTTTGTTTTATTTTGTTTTTATCTATGTGAAGCACTTTGTGATTCTATATCTGTGATAAATGCTGTATGAATAAAATGTCCTTACTTACTAAAGTGTAAGCCAGTCTGATGTTTATCAGTGTTGCCAACTCTTAAGAAAAGTAGTTATTGGTTGTCTTTAAAAGAAGACATCTTCACCATCTTTACTTCTTTTTTAAATCATGTGGTGATTACAACTGCTGCTGTAGGAGAGAAGTATAACGTGGGGAGACATCTCCTGGTTAATCTGCCCTTACTTGACCGTCCAATCTACTGAACGCAGCACATTAATTTATTATATTACAGCAATGGTCCAGTACTCGCCATGTTTTACGAAAACAGATAAAAGGATCCTGCCTTTGTTTTTAAAAACCCAAGTACTCACTAAACCGACCTTCTCTATCATCACCGTCACAGAGGGTTTGGCATTATACCATCTAGAATAAATCTACAGTAACGCGACCCACAGCTGGAAAATGACCTGTTTGAATTCTTACAGGTTATTAAAAATGTGCCTTGAGCATAAAGCATCTTTAAAGGAGCCTTCAGCTTTTATTGGCTCAATGTAAACAAATTTAATGAACCACAATAAGAAGCTAACAGGATGAAGGTCATTTGTTTAAGGTTACATTTGGCATTTATAAATCATTCCATATTTTTCTTGAGCGCATTCAGGAAATTATTTTTTCTGCATCAGAAATAGTTTATTTGCAACAAGTCTTTGTTTATGGGAGCATGCGATGACTCAGCAAAAGCCATTTCCTGTTGATTTGAAATGGAGCAGCTCCAGATCTGTGTGCCATCATGAAGCATCTGTTCAGCAACCTAAAAAACAAAAGGGATGCACCGCCCACGATGGACGCAATCCATCAGCGCACAACACAAGCGGTTCATATCAGGGGCTCTGTCAGTGTGTGTTGGGTTTACTGGTGGTAATGGTGGGGGCGTGTGGGCGTCTGAAGTGATTAGGGAGGGTTTTTAAGGTCTCAGACGTGTCATGAAGGCAGGAAATCAAGCGTAGCTCTGCAACACGCACACACACTCAGGTCCACCCAGCACAGTTTGAGCCCCGACTGTTGTCATCAGAGCAGGTTGTTAATTAAGAAGGAAGCCTCACACACTCACACACACCCTGACAGCTTGGCGCTGGTCTTGCCACCTCGGAGTTTCGTGAGGGATCTGGATATTTCGTAAGACAATCTCTGCCCTTCTGTCTAAGAGGCATCCCTTTGTGTTTTTGTGTGTGTCTTTACTGTCCTTTATGAAATTCTGTGTAAATATGTGCGGCACGGCAGAATTTACTCTGTTCTTTTGTGGACTATAGTTTTATAAGAATACTAAAACTTCAGGACACCCCAAGACAAATAAAATTCAGCTATTTGGATTAAACAATAACCCTGTCTGCCTTCAATGAGCTGCGCTTATCTTGGTACACCTGGAGTACAATCAAACAAGAGAACTGTAATGTTTACACATTCACTGGTTACATTAACACAGAAGATAGTCAACAACAATTTAAAGAGATATTTGCTCATTGAACAGTTCAATGAACTTTGACATTATGTAAACTCCTCATCCTAATGGAAATTTATTTTGGCGTTTATAATAGTAGAATGAAACTTAACCCGTTGAGTTCTATAGTCTTTGCATCATTACAAAACAAAATCCGTTACATATAAACTAGGTTCTGTTTAATGTCTGTTTTTGTTTATATGTATATATATTTTTTGTTATTTTTGTGAAGAGAGAAATTTAAATATTATATGGCAGCATTTTTGATAGACTCCAGGAAGACTAGCTGTTTTTGATTCAGTTAGTGAAGATCTAAAAAAAAGAAGGTCTTTCCATGTGCCATGGTCAGACTTAGGGCTGGGCAATACGGTGTAGCGGAATATAGTTGGTATATTCTTACACTTATTAAGGTACAGAGGTTAATCTTACCTTGGAATCAGAAGAGGTTGTTTTTCCCACAGGGAATTTTATTCAAACACTTTGTATTGACTTAGAGACAAGAAAAGAGAAATATGGGACGTTTAAGAATATTTACTTTTATAATTATTCGAAACAATCTCCAGGACTAACTCTCTAATGATGGATGAATATGGATTTGGATGCTGAAGTGTTGGTGTGTGTGTCAGTTCAGAATCTCCATCTGGTACGAGGCGAGTCTGAGGGCAAGATGTTGTTTTGACTAACTAACCACGAGGGACTTCAGGAGGAAGAGACATGAAACGCCATCTATGCCGATCTACGTACCTTCGGAGACTCCCGTGTATGATCCGGAATGCCAGGTCCTCTGACCCTCCTTTGGTGCTGGAACTGATAGCACAGTGTCTGCAGCATGACAAACCAGTCTACGGATCGACTCCCGGTAGCAACGGTAGGTGTCAGTGTCACATAGAGAGTTCAGCTTTTATTCTGAAGGAACCGTCGTCTTGTTGATAAAACGACAGAGTTTTCCAGCTTGACAGTTCTCAGCTTAAAAGTAGAAAATACAGCTGGCCAGTCTGTACTTTACTTAGCGATGATGGATTTGAGAGCTGGTCGAACTCACGTTGGCACTACGATGAAAGTTGCGGTGGAACTGAATAAAAAATGGCGTGGTTCTGTTTTATTAAGCTTAGATGTTTATGAATCTCAGCCAACCGGAGTGGACAGATTAAGTAAACTATGGAACTAGGATTGGGACAATATTCAGCGTAACTTGTACCAAGTTTTGTAACTGCAAACATGTTTCATCACATGTAACTTTGGATTCGTAACTTGTAACTTTGGATTCGTAACTTGTAACTTTGGATTCGTAACTTGTAACTTTGGATCCGTAACTTGTAACTTTGGATTCGTAACTTGTAATTCTCAATTCGTACTTGTATTCTTGTTTTGTAATGGATTGGGACAATATTCAGCGTAACTTGTACCAAGTTTTGTAACTGCAAACATGTTTCATCACATGTAACTTTGGATTCGTAACTTGTAACTTTGGATTCGTAACTTGTAACGTTGGATCCGTAACTTGTAACTTTGGATTCGTAACTTGTAATTCTCAATTCGTACTTGTATTCTTGTTTTGTAACAGGAACATTGTATTTTGTACATGTATTTTTTATTTTGTAAAAGTATGGAACTAGGATTGGGACAATATTCAGCGTAACTTGTACTAAGTTTTGTAAACACCTCAGAACTCTGCCCCGCAACAGAATGGAAGTTCTGATTGGATGAATGAACAATGTGTCATGTGTTTATCTTATGTGGATCAGGGTGTCTAGCTCAGTTAGTCCTGTTATTCATTAAACACATAAATCATAACATTGTGATTTCACAGATCAGTCACCTGATTATTATTGACCAACAGTTGTTTTGATTAGCTTTATTGAAAATAAAGTTCTTTGATTAACTAATGAAAAGCGTTCTTCATCCTTCTTCTGTCTTCTTTGCTAGAATGTAAATATCAGAAGCAAGCACACGACCTTGGCAATTTATGCACACTGTCACTGTGTCAAAGGGCAGCTATTAAGGGCAGAAAATAGCATATCCATAACGCTACAATGGCCTGAAACCAATATTTACAGTACACTGATGATTTCACCTGGATTTCGTTAAATGGACGATAACTACATGTATGCTCAAAACGTTGAATAGTTGTCCACTAAATGGGGCTGTCATGTGTATTATGTTGCGTCACATTGTCACGTGACTCGAGGTGGTACAGCTTCTTAAAGGGACATGAATGTTACAAACCTACACACATCTTTTCATTTATTTCATCATCAAATTTATTGACATGGGAAATATGATATATGTATTGCTGCAAGCAAATTTAGGTTAGCCTTGTTTATTTTCTTAGAAGTTCATCTTTAAGTCGTTCTGTTAAAAATGGTACTGTCACTTTAAGAAAGACTGATTATCAGACAGGAAGTTGTTGCACGGGCTGTAGAGTATGTATTAGAGTTGTGACGTTTGCGAACGAACCAAATCTTTTGACAGAATAGTAATAGGGGGTAGTGATGTGACGTTCATGAACAAATCAGATCTTTTGAACGGGTTTTCAAAGTGAACGAGGAGAGCCAAGTCCTTGTGGAGAGCCGTTCATCTAGTCTTCCTGTAACAAACCTCCCCAGAAGTCGATAAAGCGCATCCACTCAAACACCACCCACCGCTGTGACGGATGTAGGAAGAACGCTACCCAACACTGTACGCCCTCACGGACACCGGAGGAGCATGTTGCTCTTAATGTATATTTCAGTTTCACCTTCCTTCCTACATCAATAAACCAGTGAACAAGGAGTCATCTGTCTTCAGTCTTGATGTCAAGGAGGCGTTTAACTGACTGTCAAGTCATATAGAGCACATATGATGAAGACAGCGCAATATCGGCTAGAGGCATAAATATCAATAGGCAATACATTTTCTGTTATTGCCCAGCCCTAGTCAGACTATATATTCACCTGTATAGAATGGCTTGCCAGGCTATAGCGTATGCACTGGGTCAGAAAATAGTTTGTGTGAGTAAACTGTTTTTTGCTGAGTTTAAGCAGAGTTCTAGTGAGGGTTCTCCACAAAATCTTTATAAATGAGGCCCCTGTTGATCAACAAAGCTTCTGCAAAGCTTGATGAACCACTGAACAGGTGATTCAACCACTAAATAATGTCACATTGAGAGGATGGTTTGGACCCAAAATGCAGTAACCCAGGATGACACAAGGCAGAAGTGGATATGAAGTAAAAATCCTTTTATTTTAGGAGGCTGGGTATAAATCCAGAGGCAAATGCTGGCAAAAAAGGCAAAACAGAAGCTCTTTCATGTTCAGGAGAACACACGAGGCGGACAAAACAACACTGACAACAACAATGGACCGACAAGACACTGAGACAAGACAGGGCTTAAATAAACTGGGGCATGATGGGAGGCAGATGAGCTGCAGGTGTGTGGGGAGAGGACCAGGTGAAAGCAATACTTAATCAGGGAGGGAACTCACATGACCTGAGAAAAAACCTAAAAACAAGAAAAGCAACCACATAATTAATATTCTAAAGGGAAGGAGAACTACAAAGACTGGTGGGACAAAACATATAAAATAGACTAATAAAATGAAAAGCTGAAACTATAAACACTGCAGAGGGATGACTGGCTGCAGAGGGGTGACTGGAGAAGACTAAAGGAACACAGGACCTGGGAGATATATTTGGAAGGCTGAAGACCAGGGGACAAATGAGGAACACAAAGAAACACATAAATGAGATGCAGACAAAGGACACACGAGGGCGCTATGAAACACAAAAGGAGAATCTGGAGTGGCAACTGGAGGGGCTGGGGAACAAAGGGACACAGAACATGACAAATAAGGTGTGTTGGAGCAGAAAAACAACGGAAATGTGCATGACAGTGGCGGTTCAGGCCCAGGGGGCTGTGCCAGAAAACAAGCTAACCCAAAAACCAGGCTTTCTTTTGAAAATCCTGGTTTAAGTGCCCCAAAGTTGGTTTTACGAACGTGACTATCCTGAAGCCCCTCCCATTCACACTGGTAACATGCTGGAGAACAAACCTGCTCCATAGCTGGCTAGTAGCTAGGCCCACTGAAGCTTTGTGAATATGATTGGACGAGGCATGTTATATCCCCTTCATCTTGTCGGTGGCTGGCATCAACGAAGTGGTGAATTAGCGACACCGCTGGCCCACAGTGGTAACAGCAGCTGCGGCTTTGTTTTTGTTGGCTAAGTTATTAATAAATGTTATGTTTGCTCAGAAAAACAAAGTCCTCCAGTCCAAAAACATCCAAACTATGGAACCGAACATGAAAACGACACATAGATGATACAAATTTGAATGAAACTTGTGGAGAAACAGAGCTGAAGCAGGCTTCTGGCATTGTCATGCAAATGTGTAAACATTGAGCGTTCTAACTAAATAACACCAGCTACATGACTTTAATCAAGCAACTAGCGGTCTTTGTTTTAGTTCTGACATCTTTGAAGTCCTCGTAGGCATCCATTCTCACTTCTCATCAATTACAAGGGGATGCCTTTAGACGGGCTTGAGCCTGGCTTGACGGTCTTTGCTTGGATTATAGCAGATTGAATCCAGCTGAGCATCGTTTGTGGAACCGACAATTCCTAAAGCAAACAGGTGCACTTTGTCAAGCAGGGATTTATCAGGAAAGCCCCGACGTTCTAAACTTGCTTCCTGTAACACACCCCTGGTTTGCCGACTCCTGTTGTAGATGATAAGTAAAACAAGTGAGCTTCTTCTGCAGAGTTTCTAGAAATACCTTCGGGAATAAGTAGAGGCCCTCACTGCTCCTCAACATCAAAAGTAGCCAGCTGAGGTGGTTGGAAAAGACAATTGGAGAAAAGAGATAAAAGATAACGGCAGAGCGATAAAATGATGAATGTGACTAATTTCACCTCCCTCTCATTTTCTCTACATGAGCAAATTAACATCTTTATGGTTGACATAACAAAATGGTTGTAAAGCTCCTGAGGATTTCCACGTGGGACAACACAAGTACAGGAGGTGACAGATAGATGAGAGAGCCTGTGCGTGTGTGTGTGTGTGTGTGTGTGTGTGTGTGTGTGTGTGTGTGTGTGTGTGTGTGTTTGTGTGTGTAAATGAGACTGGATTAGAACTATAAGCAGTAAATGAGCCTCATCCTTATTAATTAATTGCAGGTGTCTAGCCCCACTCCCAGGACTAACACCCCTCACACTAACACGTCACACAACATTGATCACAAGGCTGTTTGTTGTCAAACTTACCACAAAAGTCAACTCTGCTTGAACTATTACAGCTTCAGGACATTTGCCTGGTATTCTAACTTCATTATGGCCCTTGCATCTAATCAGGATTTGACAGAAACTACGACGACATCTAAACGTCGTTCCAGTCAGATTTGTCTTGTTGCTGGGTTCTTTCCTCTCTGCATGACCTCAAGCAAGAAGAGAGGGATTGTTTTTTTGAGTATTAAGAAAATGAATAATTACAATCCAAAATCTTGTAGAGCACTCATTCTTGAGAGTCAGGACGAAACAGGTTTTAAAATGATTTATTTTTAAATGTAAACTATATTTATTTTAATGATCTAGTTGTATAAAATCTAAGCTATATAACCATGTAAAGGTGCAGGTTATAAATAAGAAACATATTTTTAACAATTTCACTTTTTTCAAGTGAGAACTCCATTTGTGTCAACTCCATCAGACACACTAAAAAGATGCACTTTTAATTTATGGAGTCCAACAAGAATCTAAAGTCCTAAACTATATTGTAATAGGTTTTAGTTACACATATATGTAATAACATTCATGATATAAATTGTAATTGTAATTTTACACTTTTAAGAAAAGTTGGATCTCTAAAATCCCCGTTTTAAAACTCTGCCTTTTGATTTTAAGGATCTAAAAATCCATTATTTAAATAAGTAAGACACAAGAGTCAGTAGATCAGATGTGTCGTCATTACATGAAGACCAGATATATGAAGTAAGAATAAACATTTTCTTTTTTAAAAATCAAAAACATACATCTGACGGTGTTGACCAAAAACTGATGGTGTTGACAAAAATTTGTGTGAACTACTATTTAACAAACAAAAATGACTTTACTTTGAGTTAATAAACTAACAGAATGTTTCATATTTTGACAATTTTACTAATTTATTATGAACTGAATACAACATCTCTACAATCATCAAAATTGGAATGGTGGAAAACATGGGTCCTTCTGTTCTTCTCTCTCTCTTTGTCTTTGTCTCCTTCACTTCCACCTCTCCTGTGTGTTTCGGTGTATATGGTAAGTGAGAAACCATGTGGAGTGTGTATGGGTGAGAGTGTGTATGTTTGGGTTTATGTGGATGTTTGGTACGTGTGTGTGTGTTGCTGTGAACTATTGTGATGTTAAAATAGAACTTATGTCAGCAACAGACGTCAAGCATGCAAACGATCTATGAAGTCCATCACATCAAGGACAATGTTGTAGATCTTTCGTGTTCTTGGTTCCCCATTAGTTTCACAATTGTGTCTAACTGGTCAGAAACAGACATCCTTCCTGCCTAGCTTGGGTTTAACTTTTGCTTTGAACCATGGGGATGCAGAAACTCCACTTCCACATCATGATGCTGAAGATCGACAGCAATGGTCTTGGCTAGCCACCACTAGTCATCATTTACTACTGCTAGTGTGGTTCTTTTTCCTTATCAAACACAAGAGAGAGACAAGTTTTGTCCAAACACAGCGTGGAACGTTTATTTACACAACTCATCCATACATCACCAACACTTCATGGGGACAGCGTCCAGCTTCGATCTAAACACCTCGGCTGGAAATCCTTCTGCAAAAGCCCTCTCTCCTACACCACGCAGCATCAGTTATACCCTTCAACCCCCACCTCCCTTTGATTCTGGGAACTGATGGGGTGCTACTTCCACCTCCTAATATGGTCAAAAGTAGTTGAGACTTACATAAGCTGGACTGAACAACATGTTGTGGAGCACATACTCAGCAGCTGGGCTTGATAAGCAACTTGCCAAATTGCACGTACACAGGACACTGCTTTTAGCTCCTACAGATCCCCCCCATGGGGGTGTCCACCCCCATTAACAAGCTGGCTACATAACATATAACATAACACATAAGTGAATGTTAACATAAACCAGTAAATGGGTGTTGAATGGCAAAATGACAAATACACTACAAACTTCAACCAAACTATATAGGTATATATGTAACGACGAAGTAACTGCAAACCAACACTTGGATGAGTACACAAAGTAAGTATCAGCTTCAAAACACAACATGGAATGTAACGTCTTTAACCAGCTCAGTAACACATCAAAATGCATGCGCACACTGTAAGAGGGCGAAAACCTGTCCGCTGTTCTTAACAGGAAAAATTCCCCCTTGACCTCCTGGCCCAAACAGGACGATCACATAAAGCACAGAGTGAGCATACAAGTCTAGCCTAAGTATATGGCAGACATTAGGTAACAGTGAATTAACAAAAGAACACACATAGGAGAAAATGAACTGATGAAACCTTTCAACAAAGAAAAATCATAAGTATGATCAAGCATTAATTACCCTTAGCAATATTGCAACCAGTAACTGTACGTGAATATGCAATCAAAAATACAAACTCATGTGAAATAAATGATTGACGTGGATACGAATGAATGACTAGATGATGTCGATGTGACTAAACCTATAAAAAAGTTAAACACAACAGTAAGTGTAATGAATATACTTGATGTAACAACACAACTGCTCAACCGAAATAGAGAACGGAGTCAGAGTCCCAGTTGCAGAACTGAAAAAAGAAATGGAGTGAAGAAAACACAAGAGTCAAGTTCAGTTTTATTGATGACTGCTGCAGGGGTCTTGTTGCTGGAAGAGGACTTTGAGGCCGATTCCTTAGTCGAGTACATGTAACCACAACAACAACATCTCTGATGAGATGCAAAGATTACTCCACCGCCATCCCATCAGCCGTCCCGTTCTTCAGGCACATTGGGTGTTGTGCTGAGTCCATTGCGGCCATTTCCATTTGCACATATTGAGACGACGCAGCAAGGTTAATTTGGGCAGCCAGAGTTCGCTCCCACAGTCTCCTCACAACAGGTAGGATGCAACATGCCAATAGAGAAATCAGAATTAGTACTACTATTGCACTAATTCCTGCTTTTACCAAAATAGCTCCCCACTGACCCAATTTGAGGGCTAAGGAGTCTAAGGACCAGCTTTCCCTGCCTGCATTCTCCCTCAGCTCTATCTTTAAATCTTTCAATTTCCTCATTCCTTCAGTAAATGCACCATCAGGGGCCGTATTACTTGGAATGTAGGTGCAACATTCTTGCCCACTGGAGTTCAGAAACTTACAGAGTCCACCTTTCTCGGCCAGCAACCAGTCCAAAGCCTGGTCGTGCTGCAAAGTCATTTTGACTGTGGCATGAAGTTGTTCACCCAAGAGGCCAAGGTTATTTACTGTGTAATTTAAGATTCTTTGCTGATTAAAATAAACATAGTTGATCCATTTCACATTCTTATTTATTGTTATCCAAGGAAGAATTGACTCTAAACCAGCTATTACCTCATCTCTGGCTTGAAATTCTATGGGAATTCCTGTTGGCAGTCCTATGGCATTTAAATGCACTTTATGATCAAACACATCATACCTCTTTGTCCTACGTCTATTGGTAGTCTCCAACTGAAGTAATTCACTCACACCTTCATGCAAGATAGTCACTGGAACTTTCATACGTACTAGCGTACACAACCCAACCCAAAAACTTGGCAAAACATTCATTAGAACATCACCACCACACATCCAGTAGCTGTCGGCCACTGGAATGTCTTGCTCACCTATGAGATCCAGAGTGGGAATCGTCATCGATATGTCATCACAATCCTGACTAAGAGTTACAGGGTTTTCATACCAAACAGGGGTGTCAATGAGAAGTGGTGTCATATTTGCATGCGGGAACCAGGATAATACCCAAGTGACGTTACAGTTGACAGATGTCTTACCTACGTCCACTCCTCCATCGTCAGTGAAACCTCCACTTGCAAAACATTCATAATCAGCACTATAATCAATTTTGTAGTCTGTTGGAGGACCATTTTGGTCTGTTTGGATCGCAAATTCAGCACATTCCTCTAAGATGTTATATTCTGCATATTTTTCAACATATTTGTACTTATCTCGTGTACCATGGAGCAATCTGCATTGGAATCCACACAATGGCATCTTAAGAAGAGGTGGAATCTTTTTATTTATCTCTATTTCCTTTCTAGTCTTACATGTGCGTCGTTGTGTAATGGCACATTCATTAGAAGTATACTTTTCTGGAACAACCTCAGGTAACATTCCGGGTGCTTGAGCGCACACTATGCAGTCATTAGGAGTCATTTCTCTTGTCGTATACAAAGCCCATTTATACCAACTATTTTGCATGGCGGCATCCCAAAGCCTATCCTCTATAGCCAATTGTCTGCTCGCTCTAGGGGAGATAGGCCCTGTGTTACTGCCGGACCTAGGTCTAATTGGCCCAAATAGTGGCTTAGGTACAGCTTTGCGATTGGTCACTTCTTGTTCATTTTGTCCTTTCTGAGTGAGATTACGAACATGGTTACTACCAGAGGTTGCAGTGGGAAAGCCAGATTTCACAGCTACACCTCCTGTGGGAGTTGTAGTACTGACAGGTGGCTTAGTGGTTACGCTTCTCAGCTTGCTAATTGGCGTTGTTTTAGATCTTGAAATCAGTGGAGTCACTAGCTGTAAAAGAGAGGAAGAGCTCCAGTCGGCCCTCACCTCTCCAACAGGGGCTGTGGTAGTCAAAACATCAGGGATTGCAGTAGTAGTAGCGCTAGTAGTTAAAACATTACTTGGAACTGTGGTCACACTGTCAGGGATTTTATTTGTCTTAGTTGTGGTCAAAACATTGTTTGGAACCGTGGTTGTAACACCAGTTTTAACAATTGCTACGTCGAATGCAGGCAGGGATGCCGACCTATGTTGCATCCGGCCTGCTGAATTGTACTCAACTTGATCACGGTGTGCTGCCTCGTCGTTGACCAAGTCGTCTGGCGTATGCTCTTGTGATGGGTCGACGAGTTGCTCCTCGGCCATCGTCACCATCTTCACCTCCTCCAGCACCATCATCAGACCCCCTAGTGTCATCCAAAACAGTACTGTCATCAGGCTTAGCACGCCCTTCTTTCCTCCGGCCATCATGCCGGTTTGTTAGGTCAGACACAATACTGCCCTGAGTTTTGTCTTTGACTTTCGTGCAGTGTGTCAGATGATGCCACGTCGATCCTCCTTCGACCTGGACTGCTGTTGGCGTTGCTCGAACCACTTTGTAGGGACCCTCTTGTCGCGGTTCGTGCCACTTCCTCCTGAAAACTTTGATGTACACCTGGTCTCCAGGAACTACTGGCCCGTCTGCGCCTGCGCTAGAGACGAGCTCCTTTCTCTTTTCCTGCAAATAGATGGCTTTATGGATGCTGGTTAGTTGCTTGATATAGCTTTTGAATTCAAGCTCTAGCTGTTCCAGCGAAGGCCCCTTGTGGGGTCCTCTAAGCTGAGGAGCTGGCATTGGCCTGCCTGTTAGGACCTCATGAGGTGAAAGATGCGTGCTTCTGTTAGTTTGCATGCGATAGCTCATTAAGGCAAGCGGCAATGCATCAACCCAGTTAAGGTTAGTACAAGCACAGATTTTGCAGATTTTAGACTTCAACGTCAGATTCGCTCGCTCGACCATCCCTTGGCTCTGGGGGTGATAAACTGATCCTAATCGTTGCTTTATCCTTAGTTGTTGCAACACACCTTTAAGGACTTTTTCAACAAAAGCAGGACCATTGTCCGAGCTTATTTCCGACGGGATACCAAAGCGAGGAATCACTTCTCTGACTAGAAACTTTACCACTGTTTCTGAACCTAGATCTTTAGAGGGAACGGCTTCGATCCACCGACTGAATCTGTCAATGATCACCAGCATGTACCGTTTCCCATGCACAGACTTAATCATGTCAACATAGTCAATGACCAAATGTTTGAAAGGACCTTCGGGCACTTGAATGTGTCCTGCTGGGACTGTAATGCCCTTTTTTACATTGTTCTCAGCCAAAATGTCACACTGATCTATTACTTCCTCAACCATGGCTTTTAGGTATGGTGACCAGTAACCTTGTTTGTTAAGTCTTTGTTTACCATTAAGGTAATGTGTGGTGCTGATTCTGGCACAGTGTGCCATTTTTCAATAAATGGGTTTTCTTCCACATTCACAGCTGCACCTTGCTGTCCTATCACGATGTATTGTGACACTAGCCTAACGTGCAAGTCTTTTGTTTCTTTGTCCCATTTTTCTTCAAACATTCTACTGCATGATGGATCATAAGTCATTGTGCAGTGATAGTCACTGAACGGTACAGTAGCTTCTGGAATTTGAGCTTCAATAAATTTTTCCCATTGTTGAAACATCTCTGAGACTGGCTTGTTAATGTCACCAAGCCAGTAGACCTTAGCGTGTTCTGTCTGAGCAGTAATTTGAAAGTTTATTCCAGAGCTATCTACATAAATTCCTTCTGGTGTGCACCAGATTTATGTTTTTAGTTTACACAATGCATCTCTTCCTAGTAGATTAACTGGAGTTTGGTCTAAAATCAGAATTGGGATTACGATTTCACTGTCATCAACTGCTAGTCTTACTGGAGCTGTTAAGGGGTTTATTTGTTTTGTTCCCGAGAACCCTGTTGTCTTTACGCTTTTCTCAGACATGGGGAGATGAGTTGCATAATTTGATTTTATGCATGAGTAGGTTGCCCCAGTATCAACTAACATTGGGACCGATTTGCCTTCTATTTTAACATTGATCACTGGTTCTTTATCGGCGTTAGCTGTTAAAATTGGTAGTTGCTTCTCCCCCCCAGGGCCCTCCGGGCATCCCTAGAATCCTTGTTGTGCTGCCCATGGATTAACTGGACCTCCTCTTCCCCGGTTTGGTCGTGTTCCACGACCACGCCCAGACCATTCAGGGTTTGGAATTGGATTCGGACAGTCTCGATACAGGTGACCCATCTGGCCACACCCCCAACATGAACCTGGAAGTGGGGGTCGGTTCTGCTGCACCCAGCCTTGTCGGGTTGGGTAGCGATTGGGGAAACGATTTGGAAATCGTCTCTGTGGTCCAGGCTGCTGTCTACCATAGTGGTTTGGGTAGACATTGATAACCGGTTGAGATGGAGTTTGAGGCGGGGCCACAGCTGTCTGCAATGCCTGGGTTTGACTGTCACTCTTGCTGTCACTTTTCACCACTGCCGCCTGGGTCTTCGCCTTGTGCTGGAGATCATTTATGTGCAACTGCGTGAGTTTTCTCTGAGCGCACTTTTCTTGCTCAATCATTTTGTTATTGTCTTTCCGATAGCGGTCCACTGCGTGGACTACATGGTCTCTGAACTGTGCATGTGGCATTGAGTCCAGTCCCACAACATCCTCCAGTTTGTCTCGCACAGGAGTCGGGAGAGCAGAAATCAGGGATGTTCGGAACAGAGAAGTCATTATTGGCGTCCCCTCAGGACCCTCCTCCGTCTCCAGCTTCCACCGTCTGAGCTGCCTGTCAACGAATGACGCAGGACTCTCAGTCTCTGAAAGTGGCTCACCTTTCAGAGCTTTGGGGTCAATCCTGTTGGGATATGCTGCTCTTAGTATGTTCCAGAGTGCATTTCTGTGTGTGTTAAACTCCGTGCCGTCAGCCATTGGGTCCAGCATCCATTGGACTCCATTGGATGTGAGCAATGTTCCCATAGCTGATGTCCCACCAACTCGAGCCAAAATAGCTTTGAAATCTCCAAGGGCAAGCATTAGCCCAGTTGTCTCCTGTTCGAAAGCCCTAATCCACTTTCCAGCGCCATCTTGTATGTGGGGCAGCCGCGAAACCAAACCAGTGAGGTCGAGGCTCTGCCAGGGAATATAATTAGCTCTTGTGCCCTTAATTAAAATTGGGTACTGACCATCATTAGTGTATCGAATAGGTGGTTTTAAGTCATGTCTGGGTCTCAGATCACGGCTTTCACTGCTAGGACCTGGTTTTTCCTTCTCTTGAGTCAGACCTGTATTTGGGTCACCACGCTCTGGTGAGTGAATGCCTGGTTTGTAAAAAGGCTTGAAATTTTTCTCCTTGTTTGTGCTAGTAGTGTTCTCACTAACCTCATCTGAATGTGTGCCTGTGATGTGATTTAAGGATTTCCGCAGACCTTCAGATATGTCCTGTATAATTTGGTCAACATCGTTTAGCTCATCATGTACATCCTCATCCTTGTTCTCAAGATCAATCCAGTATGAGTTAGCCTTCGGTTGCCTTTTCAAAAAATCCTTATGTTCTGCAAACCAATCAATCTCCCTTTGTCCTTCTTCACTTACCGCTCGACGTTCTGTACTGCAATATTTTGGATGCGTTCCACGAGGTGGAGTTGTTTGTTCGAATTCTCTTTCCTCACTTCCTTTTGCATGCTTTTCTTTGCCAGGTGCTTCATCTGATTGCTTTGATGTTGTTAATTTTAAAATTGCATTGTCGACATCTAAACCCTTAGGACCTTTGTCGAATGTGTCGCGCAAATCAAAATCTCCCGTAATTGTAACGGTTCCCAAGAGGGGATACAGGCTCTCTTCTGCTGGGGCCTTCACTTCCTTCTGGGGTTTGTCCAATTTGTCTTTCATTTTAAGGATGGCCTGTTTAAAGTTCTGTCTGTAAATCTTTCCTTCATTCCTGAATAAGTCCAGGATCTGAATTTCCTTTTCTCTTTTCTGCTGTCTTTTCTTGGACCCATCTGCTTTATGATCCTGAATTCTCAATTCCAAATTGTCGCAAGCTGCTACATCGAAAGTGCCATCAGATGGCCACGGATTGCATAGTTTTCTCGTCCGTTTCGACCACTTCTCTGACATGTGCTTTATCTCTTTTGCTAAAGCAGGATTCTTTGCTGCCAAAATTCCTGCTGGCGTGACCGACATTTTGAAGTTTCAGTGACACTTATTATTCCTCTGATTAGTAAACTAGTTTGTTTATTTATAATCTCCTGAAAATAAAACAAGAATTGAAAGTTGAAACAGATACTGGTGACATATGATGCTGTGGTCTTGAGTAATCTGTTGTTGCTCTGTTTACACAAATGTTGAACAATTTATCTTCTTATTGTAAATGCCTTAAAATCAAATCTCTTCTGGTTTAACACTAAAGTAAAGTTAGTTCAAAAAGCTTTAGTTATTGTTGAAAGAAAAACTTAATGCCTGAAAGTTTTTATAGGTGAACCTTTTAAATCTGGATTGAATATGTATTTATTTGCCCTCAGCAGCTGTGTTGCAGTGGCAGGCTAAAAATAGCCTTATGCTGAATCCCAAGCTTGTGTGCGAGCAAAACTCAGCCCACAGGGTAGGGTTTCTCTACGCCCTATGGCTCACCAACCAATCCACACACAGAGGTGGAGTCAGAGGCGGGATCGCCTCTGTACTTCTGTGTCTGTGCGTGTGTATGGAAAGGAGCGCACACACAGCTTGTAGGTGGAGCTTGCGCTTCTGCACTGGCCCCTCTGTCCAGTCTAAGCTTGAGTCTGACAGCTGAGGGTGTCTACTGAGAAACGAACAGATCCGGTGCCACCAAGCGCATTCAGCCTTCAGGATTTAACAACTCTCAAACAGCTTTATAACACTATAATACAAGAAAGAGTCAACCACAATAGAGACCGAATCAGCAGAAGAAAAATCAGTTTCTCTCTAATTTATCCAAGCAAATGTTTAAACAAAATCAGAGTATTTGAACTTTCACGAGTAAAACAACCACACACACAGCAAAGCTTTCACACTTGCATAGAGATGAGAAAAACACACTTCAAAGCAATTTGACACCGAAGCAACATTTCATGCCAAACACTCAACACACATAAACATTATTATTTGTTTATTAATCATAATCTATATTTCTCATATTTCACATTACCCAGCTGGTAAAAATAGTTATCAAGCTTGTGCACTTCAGTAGATATTTTTATTTATATATATGTCACTCTAAAAACTTATTATTTTAACTTCTGGTTTTCTGTTTAAAGACTAATCAGAACAAGATCACAGACTTTGAAATTTGTATAACATTAAACATCAAAATTTAGCACTGCAGTGAATAATATTGATTTGTTTTACACCGTTTTTAAAGCTTCTCCTAGTTTTTTCTCCTTTGTTTTTCTTTTTCCCCCTCCTAATTCTCTGGCGCCTCACACACACCGTTTATCTCACACACCCACTTGTCTCAGCTCACACCCACGCTTATCACCGCCACACACACACGCTTATCTCACACGCCTGTCCCACACACAAAACTTCTCTCTCACACACACAAAACTTCTCTCACACACACAGAACTTCTCCAACACACGCAGAACTTCTCCAACACACGCAGCTCACGAGCTCCAGTGCTGTTCACAGCCTCTCTGCTGCAAACTATGACGTCAACACATGCCTTTGCCAAAAACTCATGAAATTTACCAATCCCCGAGGATTTAACCGAATTACTGGCAAGCTTATCTGTCACAACTTCAGCGCTTTTTCTCAGATCCCAGTCGTTGCCCGGCTTCACCGAGACACCCAACTGGATCTCAATGTCGACCTTTTTCACTTATCCTCCCTGGACTTTTGTCAGCTGTCAAAATCTATTCCAATTCTCACTGTCCCACCTTTAATTTGTCACTTAAACTTTGTCCGTCATCAAAATGACTCAGCTGACTTCACACATGTGTGAATGTTTATCACCGCTGTTCTGGACAAACGCCTCTTCTTGTTATTATAACTTCTAATTTATGAGAAGGGCATGTTTTTTCTCTCAGACCAGTTCACAACCCAACGGAATAACTCCAAAATTGAACAAAAACTGTTCTTACCTACCAGGGCCCAGGAGTCAAGTTCCGTGGACCGTGAACCTATCCGAAAAGCACGCCTCTACTCCCCCTTCGTGGTCACCAAAATGTGGTTCTTTTTCCTTATCAAACACATGAGAGAGACAAGTTTTGTCCAAACACAGCATGGGGCGTTTATTTACACAACTCATCCGTAAATCACCAACACTTCATGGGGACAGCGTCCAGCTTCGATCTAAACACCTCGGCTGGAAATCCTTCTGCAAAAGCCCTCTCTCCTACACCACGCAGCATCAGTTATACCCTTCAACCCCCACCTCCCTTTGATTCTGGGAACTGATGGGGTGCTACTTCCACCTCCTAATATGGTCAAAAGTAGTTGAGACTTACATAAGCTGGACTGAACAACATGTTGTGGAGCACGTACTCAGCAGCTGGGCTTGATAAGCAACTTGCCAAATTGCACGTACACAGGACACTGCTTTTAGCTCCTACACTAGTCAGTCTCCTTCATGAAGGCCGCTAACAGTTGTTACTTTCATAGTACCTTCAGGACCTTTCAGAAGCTCCTCATCCCACTCCTCCTCTATCCCTTCATTGTCCTCTTTTTCCATCTCCTCTACCAATACGGCCAAAGGTCTTATCTTTGCCCTTCTCTTATGACTTTGCGGTTTCTCTGGGTAATCATGGAAAAAGAATGTTGTGGGACTGAAGCACAGGCAAACCAACATCTGGCTGCAAAAGCAGGATAGTTGTCTGTGCTGGATCCTGTTCTCTGGTGTATTTGTCTAGTCAGTGGAACTTGTTTGAGAGGCTAGATTAAAAGTGCACCATATATTTGCATATCTTCTTCTGCAATGCCATGCAACTGAATGCCCCTCTGTCAGGTTCGTTGTCAGATCTGAAGTGTGACTGAGAGGATCTGTTGCCCAGACGCGGAGTGATGGAAATAACCAGCGTGGATATCTCCTGAAGGTTTAGTTCGAAGGTTTAGAGGGCTGGTAAGCCTGGAGACTCGGAGCAAAGTCTGGTGAGAATGATGACTGAGCAATGAATGAAACGCCGGCACTTCCTTAAGTAGTGTCGGCGTGATGACGTCAGCCGCCACGTTGGTGGCAGGAATAATTGGAATGAAGTCAGCGGGAGGAGTTCGTGACAGGACCCCCCCTCTAGGGACGGCTCCCAAAGTCCCAGGACGACGGGCCCAGAAGTCAGTCAGCAGGGTAGGGTCGACAAACGAGCTCGAGGGCTCCCAAGAGCGTTCCTCAGGGCCGTACCCCCTCCCAATCCACGAGGTACTGTCAACCTCGTCCCCGGCGGCGAGCGTCCAGAATCCTGCGGACCGTGTAGGTGCAATCCGCCTCAACCCCGCGGGGCGGAGGCACCCGGGCCGGTGGAGGGGGAGAGGAGAGGAGATCACCGGCTTAAGCTGGGAGATGTGAAAGACCGGGTGGATCCGGAGAGCAGCCGGGAGGCGCAGACAGTAGGTGACAGGATTGATGACCCTGAGGACAGGGAACCGACCCAGGAAGCGAGGAGTGAGCTTCCGGGAGCCAGCCGGCATCCTCAGTTTAGCGGAGGAGAGCCACACCTGGTTGCCAGACCGGAAGACGGGGCCAGGCCGGTAGCGGCGGCGATGCTGACGGGCATACTCCCTGTTGGCCCGGGTGATGGCCGCACGGGCCCGGATCCAGGCGAGCCGGCAGCGGCGGACCAGCGTCTGGGCAGCAGGGACCTCCACCTCGGGCACCTGATGGTCAAACAGAGGAGGTTGGTACCTGTGACAGGTCTCGAAGCGAGACAGACTCGTGGCAGAGGAGGTCTGGAGGTTGTGTGACAGCTCCGCCCACAGGAGAAAGCGGGGCCATGTGGTCGGCTGGGACGAAGCGAAGCAGCGCAGGTAGCGTCCAAGCTGCTGGTTAGCTCTCTCTGTCTGACCGTTTGTCTGCGGATGATACCCAGACGACAGGCTGGTGGAAGCACCGACCAGGCGACAGAACGCTTTCCAGAAGTGTGAGACGAACTGGGGTCCTCGGTTGGAAACCACGTCCTGAGGGAAACCATGGAGCCGCACCACCTGTTCCAGGAGCAGTTCGGCCGTCCCTTTGGCAGTGGGGAGGCCGGCCAGGGCCACTAAGTGCACGGCCTTGAAGAAACGGTCCGTGATAGTCAATATAGTGTCCAGGTGGTCGACCGCCTGCAGTCCCGTGACAAAGTCCAGCCCGATGTGTGACCACGGCCGCTTGGGCAAAGGGAGAGGCTGTAACTCTCCAGCGCCGGGTCGGTTGGAGGACTTGGAGCGAGCACACACATCACATGCAGCGGCAAACTCGCGGACGTCCTTCCTCATGGACGGCCACCAGAGAGCCCGGCGGAAGAACTGGAGAGTACGGGCTTGTCCTTGATGTCCCGCGAGCCGTGAACAATGCCCCCACGTGAGTGCCTCTTGTCGGCAGGAGGTGGGAACGTAGAAACGGTTCGGTGGAGTCTCAGGCGGCGCAGGATCACCAGGAAGTGCTGCCCGTATGGACTGCTCCAACGGCCATTGGAGGGAGGCCAGGAAGCGTTGAGTCGGTAGAATGGTCCGAGGCTCCGGGGGGCCGGCATCTGGTGTGAAACACCGAGAGAGAGCGTCCGCCTTGAGGTTCTTGAAGCCGGGCCAGTAGGTGATATGGAAGTGGTACGGCTCGAAAAAGAGGGCCCACCGAGCCTGACGAGGGTTGAGCTGGCGGGCAGTCTGTAGATGAATGAGATTCTGGTGGTCGGTCCAGATCAGAAAGGGATCGGTGGTCCCCAGGAGCCACTGCCTCCATTCCTCCAGAGCCCATTTTATAGCCAGCAGCTCTCTGTCGACGACCCCGTAGTTCTGCTGTGTGGGGTAAACTTCCGGGAGAAGTAGGCACATGGGTGGAGCTTAGAGTCTGGACCCCGTTGCAAGAGAACGGCTCCCGCTCCCACATCAGAGGCGTCCACCTCGACGACGAAGGGCCAGGTCAGGTCCGGGTGGAGGCGGATGGGTTCTTTGGTGAAACGTCCGACCAGCTCATGGAAAGCACGGACAGCCTCTGGAGTAAGGCGAAAAGGGCGAGGCTGATTGGTGGGTTTGGTGAGTGAGGTCAGAGGCGCTGCGAGGGAACTGAAATTGCGTATAAACCTCCGATAAAAGTTCGAGAAACCCAGGAAGCTCTGCAGCTGCTTCAGGGTCGTGGGTAGAGGCCATTGAGCTACTGCCTGAACCTTCTGGGGGTCCATCTTCAGGCCCCGGGAGGAGATGGTAAAACCCAGGAAGGAGGTGGACTCCTGGTGAAACGCACACTTCTCCAGTTTGCGGTACAGTCCATGATCCAGGAGGCGGGACAGAACAGCTCGAACATGCCGGATGTGCTCTTCGGCCGTGCGGGAGTAGATGAGGATGTCATCTAGATAAACAAAGACCCAGCGACCCAACATGTCTCTCAGCACATCTGTAATGAACCACTGGAAGACGGCGGGGCTGTTGCAGAGGCCAAAAGGCATCACCAGATATTCATAGTGGCCAGTGGGCGTGATAAAAGCGGTCTTCCACTCCTCACCTTCCTTAATACGGATGAGGTTGTAAGCGCTGCGCCGGTCCAGTTTAGTAAATACAGCAGCTTGTGTGATGGCGTCCAGGGCGGTGCCCATGAGAGGGAGAGGCTGACGCTCCCGGATCGTTATTTTATTTAACCCTCGATAGTCAATACAGGGTCGGAGATCCCCCTCCTTCTTCTTTACAAAGAAAAACCCTGCGGCCCCGGGGGATGTTGAGGGACGGATGAATCCCTTCTGGAGGGCATCAGTTATATAATTGTCCATAGCCCGGGTCTCTGCCGGAGAGAGGGAGAACAGGCGACCCCGAGGGGTGGTGGTGCCGGGCTGGAGCCTGATCTCCAGGTTGTAGGGTCGATGAGGAGGTAACCTGGTAGTGGGTTCTTTGGCGAAGACCTGAGCGAGGTCGTGGTAATGAGGAGGGACGAGCATCAGGTCTACGTCTGTGGGAGGGGCTGCTCCAGTCCGAGGTGCAGGGGAGCCCCGGTGGTTATGGCAATCCGCGCCCCAGGCCAGGACCTTACTGGTGGACCAGGAGATGTGAGGCTCATGACGGCAGAACCAGGAATGACCCAGGATGAGTCGCGTAGCCGGAGCCTGGATGACCAGGAAGTGGAGGGTCTCCAGGTATTGGTCAATAGTCCTGTGGAGAACCTGGGTTCGGTGGGTGAGGAGGTATGGCATGATGGGCTGGCCGTCCACAGAGGTCATGGGAATGGGTCGGTCGAGGGCGGTGAGGGGTATCTTGAGCCGAGTAACCAGTCCATGATCGATAAAACACTCCGCAGTCCCAGTGTCTAAAAGTGCCTCCAGTCTGGTTGGGCCTTGGTCCAGGTGGAGGGAGACCGGGAGAGTGGTTCGGTGTGGAGCCGGAAGAGTGGAGACTCCGGGCGGGACAGCCCCTACTCCGACCCGGAGGGACCGTTTCCCGGTCGTTTTGGGCACGTGCCACAATGGTGACCCAAATCCCCACAGTAAGCGCATCTTCCCTCCTGATAGCGCCGTGCCCGTTCCTCAGGGGGAAGATGTCCGAGCTGAATCGGCTCCTCCGTCGGTTGGTGAGCCGGCCGGCGGGGTGACGTCCTGGTGTGTACGGGGGCTGACATGGTGCTCGGCCGGTTCAGGATGCAGCGGTCCAGTTGGAGAGCCAGATCTACTGCCAGGTCCAGGGAGGTTGGGGCCTCGTGCCCGATCATGCCCTCCCGGATTCTCGGTGACAATCCCTCCAGGTAAACAGCCTTTAGGGCGGTGTCATCCCACCTCAACCGAGCGGCTGTCGTCCGGAAGCGAGAGGTGTACTGAGCCGCCGTCTGGGAGCCCTGGCGGAGCTGAAGCAGCCGAGTCTCGTCCGAGACCTCACTGCTGGGGTGCACAAAAGTCTTTTTCATCTCCTTTACAAAAGTCTCATAGTCATTGCAGGCAGGAGATTTCTGATTGTAGAGAGCCGCCGCCCATTCACCGGCTCGGCCTGTCAGCAGTGAGGTCAACAGGGCGACACGAGAGCAGGATGTGGGGTAGCGAGCCGGCTGGCACTCGAAAGTCATGGCCAGGGTTGCCAGCATGCCCTCCGGGGATCCCCTGGTTCCGTCCCACTTCTCTGGAAGGCTGAGGCGTGGTTCCATCCTGTCGGTGATGGCTGTGGTTTGTCATTGCAGAGCGGTGGTCAGCTGGAGAACTAGCTCGGTGAGCGACTCAATCTTTGTGGCTTGGCGATCAGCTATGGCACTGAGCTGGTTCATCTCTGCCGTATGCTGATCCAAGGTTGCACGCTGTTGAGCCACTTCAACACGCAGACGCACGAACTCCGCTGGGTCAACTAGGGGCTCAGTCATCCTGTCAGGTTCATTGGCAGATCTGAAGCGTGACTGAGAGGATCTGTTGCCCAGACGCGGAGTGATGGAAATAACCAGCGTGGTTATCTCCTGAAGGTTTAGCTCGAAGGTTTAGAGGGCTGGTAAGCCTGGAGACTCGGAACAAAGTCTGGTGAGAACGATGACTGAGCAATGAATGAAACGCCGGCACTTCCTTAAGTAGTGTCGGCGTGATGACGTCAGCCGCCACGTTGGTGGCAGGAATGATTGGAATGAAGTCAGCGGGAGGAGTTCGTGACACCCTCAGACTGTTTCAAACCTTTTAAAGGAATGTCTCTCCATCGGTCAAGTGATTTTCTCTCAGTACCAGGTTGTCGGCAGTTCTTTTCACTGTTCCACCAATGCCATCTGGGGCACCCTTACCATCGGAAGTCGGGAAGAAGTTCCGTGTTGCTCTTTCAAATCCAAGTGTAGGTGGGATACCAGACAGAAAATAAAAATTCTTCTTGTTCTTATACTGTTTACTTGGACCATCTGACCAAAAGTGTACAGTGGTAACTTGAGGATATTTCATCTTGATAGTTTTCAGAACTGGATCCACACGTGTCCAGATTGTTGAAGCATCTTGTCTTTTTGACTCTGAAGCTGTGCAAAACCCAGCCTTTTCCCTCTTGATGTAATACATTCCAGTATGTAGGGTTATCTGAGGAAGGTTTAGTCCAAAATGGCAGGTCTGAACTTCTGACTGATATTTGCATCTCCAGGATTCTGAGAAGTCAACATGGACAATAGCTGTACATTCATCACAGGTCTCTATTGTGTTTCTATATGCTTTTGATTGGTTTAGCACTAAACACACAAGGGTCGTGGTCTCTTTTATGAGTTTTTGCTCATAGATAACCTTTGATAATTTTTGACAGACTACCGCTGTCTTGAACTAGCTTAATGTTGATATGATTTCCATTGGCTGTGTTTTCTTCAACTCCTTCCCACTGCTTTCACTGAACTTGGATTTTGTCTTGCTCTTGGGATGGAATGGTACTTTTATTTAAACATTGTGAACAGGTGCGAAGAAGCCAGGCCTCACTTGCTGATGAGCAGCAAACTAAATGAAAACTGTCCTCCAGTTTGTTTGACTTTACAACACCTCAATCTAAGAACCTCGAGCATTAGGCATGCGTTTTCATGCATCTGACACAGATGTTTTTGGTGTTGTTACATAGAATGGCCTCAGAGCACAGAATGAAGAATAACTCAGATTCACAGTGGGATTCCTAGTGAGGATATCAGTGTGGAGGCTGATCATGGAGTCCGTAAGGATCATTCTCTGGTGCTTTATGTTGTTTCTAGTGATGGTGTCTGTCCTATCTGTTGTCTTGCGTGCACAGTTCCAGAATAAATCATGAACATTCTGTGTTATACCTTGTAAAAATGTAAGCTTTTCTTTTGTCTGTTTCTTTTCTCTCATTAATTTGTAGGTTAATCCAAACTGATGGATTTGGTGAAGACGCAGATACTTTTTAAAAATCTTTCCTGACACAACCAGTGCTGGCTCTTAATGCCGTGGCCCAGGAGTTTGTTTATTGTTCTTTAGCTCTCTTCTGAGGACGTTGTGGAATAAAAGGGCTTTCTTAATTTTTGGATTTTTAATTGTGCTACCTGATAGCATCATTTTTGTCTCTGTTCTTGGGGAGTCCAATGGCGTTTTATTTGCTGCCGTCTTCTCTCGCCATATTTGTTTTTTCAGTTTGTTCCATTGTTTTCTTAACTTGTGAATCTTCTCTTTTAAAGTTTTTATTTTTCTGGTTTGCTTCTCTCCCTTTCCTGTCTGATTAATGTCTTTGTCTGGCATTATCCTCTTGACCATTCATGTCTTGCAGACTATCTGAAGGGGTATTGGTCTGTAGGACGGCACCTTGACCGGACCTTTTCTGTGCCTCTCTCCAATACTCTCTCTTGTCCCTCTTTGCTCTATCTCCCATCATGCCTATTTGTATTGCTTTTTTGTCTCCAACTCTCTTCTTCCATCTTTGTTTTTCCCTTTCATGTGTGGCCCTTTTTTTCTCTGGGTCACTATTTATTCTTTCCCTTCTTTTTTGTTGGTATTCTCTGTTTCTTCCCCTTTTCTCCTCAACTGATAATTTCAGCCTTGCTATGCTTTACTACAATACAAATATTTGGTATTTATGATCAGGAAACAAGTTGATTCTTAGATGTATGCAAAAGAATGAATGTATACATTTGTTTTAATGTTTTTTTTTTGACTGGGACACTTTTGTCACTGAACAGGAGCGATATAACTGTAACATGAAACAAATTAAAAACTAGTTTTTTCCTTAAGAATATAAATTAAAAACTTACAAAAATAATATCAAACATAATATTTTATCACCACCTTAGGTCATTATAGGTTGATTTGTCAACACTGTCAGCTTACATGTCCCCTCCGTCAGACGTGAAATCTGACGGAGTTGACGAAAGGCGATGTATTTTCCCTCTAAAAGATGGATTGTAAATAGCAGCTAGCTATTTTTTCCTCAGTTGCTAGCTGTCTCAATAACCTCACTATGAGGCCTAAGTTAAATTGCCTTTTGTTTAAAAACAAAAATCTCCCATTCAGCACATGTTGAGGATTCCCCCCTCAGTGAGTGGGGATCTCTCACACTGGGGTAATCCCTGCATCCTCACACACGGGGTTCCCATCGGGCGTCCTACGTCACGCTTCTCTGTGTTTAAGGTAGCATCACTGTTGGAATAGGGAGGCACGTGCTTATCCCATAAGGTGGCAGATTGCTGCCCCCCCCCCCCACACACACACACACACACACATGCACACGAGCACATAAATAAGTTAGAGCTCATGACAGTGAGGAATGTGATCCGACATTTCATTGTGCTTCTCGAGGGCCGTCATGTCAAAGTTCATACAGACAACCAGGTGGCGGCAGCGTACATAAATCGCCAAGGAAGAGTTGATTCTCTCTTCTCACAGAACTACTGGGTTGGGCCCATGCCCACCTATTTTCCATCAAAGCCACCTACATTCCAGGCATGCTGAATGTAGGAGCAGACATCCTGTCAAGAGGGGGGCCCCGCGACTCTGACTGGAGTCTGCATCCCGCACTGATAACACAGATTTGGATCAGGTTCGGGGAGCCAACTGTGGATCTGTTCGTGGCTCACGAGAATGGGACCACCCCCCACTCGGAGTGGACACATTTTCATGCTAGCTCTGGCCTCGGACGCTCCTATATGTGTTTCCCCCAGTCCCACTAATTCCCCAACTCCTGGACCAGGTTTGGTCAGAACAGCTCTCTGTGATTCTGGTAGCTCCCAGATGCATTTCCACATCATGGTTCCAAGACCTGCAAACGATGGTGTCCGGCTTCCCATGATTACTTCCGCGGAGGGAGGATGCCCTCCTCTAGGCGGGGGGGGAGTAATCAAACTTTCCCGGGCAAAATGCCAAGGGCTGGGTCTGGCCACTGAGCGGTCACACGTAGAAGATTCTGGGCTGCTGTGTGACGTGGTTAACACAATTGAGAGGGCACGCGCCCCCTCCACCATCGCATCTTATGCTGCTAAATGGGCAGCTTTCCAAAACTGGTGCATAGAGCGGAATGTTGAAGCGCTCTCTTGCCAGCTTTCATTTTTGCTGATGCTGATGGACAGAGGCCTCACATTCAGCACTATTTAAACATGCTGCAGCTATCTCATCCTGTCACCAAGGTTTTGGAGATAGATCCGTTTTCAATCATCCTCTCACAAAATGTTTTTTGAAAGGTGTTAGAAGGAACAGACCTGTGTCCCACCCATCATTTGCCCAGTGGGATCTACGTGGTTCAAAAATGTCCTGTGTGAAACTGAGAGTCTGCCTGTTTGCGGCTGAAACGGTATTGCAAACACTGCTTTTGATACTTGTTCACAACATCTTCATTAACAGACTTGGTGACTCGATGGAGATCTCTGGAACTCTAGACTAGTTCAGATCAATCCTTTATAACCAAAGTTTAAGTGTCTGTATTCTATTGATCTGTTCTGTGCAGTTGCCCAAGGTTCTGTTCTGCGTCCACTCTTGTTTTAACTATACATACACCCCCTTGGACAAAGAATTAATTCATTTCATAATTTCTCCTATCACCTATATGCAGATGATGTTTGGTTTAGTTTTTAATAAGTCACACTACTCAGTTTGGTACAAACTGAATATTTTGGGCTCTGTGGATACACTAAAGACCAGAATACAATCACTGTATTTGCTTCCACACAGCTGCGAAGACCATGTCCTCTCAGCTGTGGGTGCTAGTAGAGGCTGATCTCAAGTGATTACAGAAAAATAAAATGCTGGTATGTTTTAAGGATGCCAAAGATAATGCTTTTGGCTTTCCAGGGTGACTGTTAAATTTGTTTTCTTCATGTATACAAATGTTGCTGAAAATGTTGGAATCACTTGAATGTAGTCAGCAATTTAGTGTGTGATTTACAGACAAAAGGGCCAAAAGATAATGTGCTTATTGGCTAAAGGCTGCTGATTTAGAGTCATGCAGACTGGGTGCTGCAGCCAGGGGTATCCACCATCTCTGAGCCAAGCCAGCTGGTAGATGAGGGCCCTGGCTCTTGGTTGCTTCTTTTACATTGGACATTTTTGCAGCAGGCGGCCAGCTGGTCTGCTCTAAACCAAAAAAAAAAAAAAAAAAAAAAAAAAAGGGGTGAATGATGGGACCTCTGTCTAGCCACAAGGGTCACACAGGAAGGTGAGAAGGCCAAGCTAGTCAGGTACACAGAGCAGATGTTGCTCACTATATATCAGGAAATAAGATTAAATCCTATCTTCTCAAGCTCAGCGCCATTGTGGCTCACTTCCAGATCTTGAAATTGGTGCAGCAGCAACCCCCCTTGTACGAATTAGAAGATATTCATTCCTAGAGAACACTGCAAGTGTATTGATTAAAACAACTGTTCTACACCTTTAAGGCATTGTGAAAATCAGGTAAGGCTCTGACACAGAACCACAAATCTCAGATTATTTCAAACATGTTTACAGCCTGGTACAAAACACCATTTTAAGGTGACATATCATGAAAAATCTACTTTTTCAGTCTTTGTCATGGCTTGTGGAAGGTGTTTAACCCAAGACATGCAGAATCAGCTCAGGAGTCAGGAGGTGAGAAATTAAAGTCTTTATTACACAAACGGGAACTAAAGTAGCACTGAAATCCAGTGAATTATGCCGAGGGCGATTGTTCAGAGTTCTTAGCTCAGCGAGCTGTGGGGTGCTAAGGAGACCAGTGTAGCGATCCAGCCGGACGGGAGGTGAGGAAGCAGAGAGGAGAAATGCAGGAGCGGTGGAGGAGGATGAGACGTGAATGAGTGGTTCTTAGCAGAATTTGGTGAAGGTTGGGGTTGTGATCCTAGGAGGGCAAACAGACGGAGCTTCAGGAGCAAGTTCAAAACCGTAATCCAATAAACAGTCCAAGGTCAAAATCCAAGTAATCCAAACATGCAAGGTCAAACAAGTACGAGTGGCAGGCGTTACCAATACTGGAGTAATCATCCGGCTTCGAGTAGTGTCTCTATCCTCCTTTTAAACCCGAGCTCCAAATGATTAACTCAGCACAGCTGGTACCTCTCCGCTCCTCACCTGTGAAACACAGAACCCCAAAGATTGTTAATTGAGGAGGAGGACTCACCTAGACCAGAGAACGATGACAGTCTTACAATATAATGTGTTGTGTGCAGGTGTGCAAAAAGAATTAAACTAGTCACTCCAGGTGATAATTTGAAGTTCTAGAACAGGGGTGGGGAACCCTGGTCCATCGAGGGCCGCTATCCAGCATATTTTAGTTTCAACCCTGCATCATCACACCTGATTTCAATCAGCAGGTGATTAACAGGCTTCTGCAGAGCTCGATGAGCTGCTGAACAGGTGAATCAACCTGTGAATCAGAAGTGTTGGAGCAAAGACATGCAGGATACTGGCCCTTGAGGACCAGGGTTCCCCGTGCCTGTTCTAGATTAAAGTTTTGGTCTTATATTTTAACCTGTTCCGTTTTCTCGATGTTCTATTACATGTTGTTCTCTATTTTATCAGGACAACTGCCAAATATGGTGATGGACTTCTAGCTATACACAGAGCCAATCTGCCGTTTTGTCTTCTGTGTAGTCCATTTAGAAAAAATGCTGAATGTCCAGTCATTTGATCCACATGCCTCTCTGAACCTTCCCTCACTTGCATGTGTCTCACTCTTAATGCATGAGAGAGTTGGCAGCCCTGAGACACAGCTGGGTGGACTCATGTTTCCACATTTTAAAAATGCAAGTATAACATTTCTGCTATGCTAAATAACAATTTCTCTATAAAACTACTAAAATGTCCGACTGTTCACGTTCATGTTGATTGTTCATTTTATTTATAAAGCCCCTTCCCACCCACGATCAATGGGGCCCGAGGTGCTGAACATAGTGCAAAGAACCAGCACAATAAAACAGCTCTGTAATAAAATACAGAGATTAAAACATTTCAAAACAAAAAAGAAAAAGAGCTACAAACAATAAAAATAGTGATTAAAACCATTCAAATGTAGAAACAACTAAGAAATAGATCTAAAATACAGCTTAAGCCTTGCTTTAAAAGTGGGCAGTGATGTCGACAGCTTGATTTCTTGTGGGAGTTGGTTCCAAAGCCGAGGACCCAGAACTGCAAAGGCACGATCACCCTTAGACTTACGCTTTGATCGCCGTACCACCAAAAGGTCACTCTGACCGAAACGTAGCGATCTTACAGGGACATAACGGGTCAGCAGGGAGGCTAAATATGGTGGCGCTGATCCAGGCGGGGATTGAAAAACAAGGACCAGGATTTTGAACAAGATGCAACTCTTCACCAGTAGCCAGCCCAAAGCTGTCAGGAGGGGAGTGACATGCTCCCACGCTCCATACAGAAATCTGGCAACAGCGTTTTGGACCAGTTGGAGCTGAGGGAGTTGCAGTACTCTAGCCTAGAGATGATAAAAGCATTGGCAACAGTTTTCAACTCCTGCTTAGTTAAGATCGACTCAATATTAGACGAGTGCCTTAACTGATGAAAACACGAACGAACAACAGAGTTGGAGTGGAGAACTCTGCTCTGTGGAGGGGGGAGGGCTTTTGCAGCGCTTCCTTCGGATTTAAAGAGACAGAACCAAAATAGGTAAGTTCTATTTCGTCTAGTCTTAGCCCTTAAGCTAGCTGCTATTGGAAGGATGATCTCCGCATCAGCCAATCATGAAGAGCTTAAATGTACGCCCACCAATGGTGGGCACCCCTGTGGGTATATAAGTGGAGCGACTCCACTGTTCGCCCCCGTTATCTCTTCAAGCCAAGCTTAAGAGCCTCCTTTAAAGAGCAATTATCCAAGAAGCATTCAACTCACCTACCATGTCCAGCAACGCCAGGACCTGCCCGGCCTGCCAGACGGGCTCCATCTCCAGCGTCGACCTGCACGCCAAGTGTGAGGTCTGTCTCGGGGCTCATCACGCTGGCCTGGCCTTGACCCCCCAGGCCTCGTGTCCATTTTGTGCCGCTCTGCCCATGGCTGAAAAGGTCCGCCAGGTCGAGTACTTCACTCCCACCGCCGACAAGAAATTTCCGGTGGCTGACGTACTCACTGGACAAGGCCTTACAGTTCTTCAACGTCGGCCAGGAGCCGGCTGGCTTCAACCGACTGGACGATGTCATCGACAGTGAGGAGTACGACGAGGCTGGCTGCCATAGCCCTTCTTCCCTCCTGGAAAACACGGAGGTCGACGAGCCTCGCTCAGCGGGTCCTTCTGCTCCAGTGGCTTCTCGCTCCTCCCTGCCAGCAGTTAGAGTACTGCTCCAGGAGCTGCCTGCCATCATCTCCGCGGCTGTGGTCCACAAGAAGCTAGCCGTGCCAGAACCGGCTCCGCCTGAGGCAGATGATTTGGCGGGAATTTTCGGGGCAACACAGACGCGCTGTCCAGACCCCGTCTGGCCGCGCTTCCCCGCTGCCATGAGCTGCTGGTCCGCCGCCTTCTCCGAGCCTGCTAAGCTCAAGGTGCCAATTTCCACATATGCACCCATTACCAACGTCGAGGGCTTCTCTGACCAAGGCTGGCCCTCCGTTCCTCCACTGGAGCCGGACTTGGCCTCGCTGTTTGGCGCCAAGAACCACCTCGCTGGCCCACGAGCAGTTCCCGCTTCTAAGCATGACCAGCTGCTGATGCGGCTCACCGATCGCGCACACCAGTGCGCCTTCCAGACCGGCGCTGCAGGAAATAACATCGCCCTTCTTGCCTTTGGCATTTCCAAATGGTGGAAGAGCTTGACGCTCCTGACGAGTCAAAAACCATCATTACTAAAACTGCTGATGCCATTCTCAATCTGTGCGCTGCTGTACTCACTAGTTCTGCTCGCATTGCTGCCTGGCAGACCCTTATCCAGCGGACCTTGTGGCTCAAAGCCCTGCCCTCCATTCCTGAACAGCTGCACAGGGAGATGCTGGAAGGCCCCATCACCTCTGACGTTCTGTTTGGCCCCCATCTTAGGAGCGTCATCGAGAGGGTTCAGAAGACGGCTGAACTGTCAGCCACGGGGTGAGACCTGGTCCACCCTCGGTCCGCCTCTCACTCCAGCCGTTCCTCCAGAGGATGGGACGAATGGCGCGGAAACTTCAGGCGCCCAGCTGCACCGCCTGCCCCGCGGAGCCGGCCTCCCGCTTCGGCTCCTTCTCAGCGGTACCAGAGAGTTGGCAGCCAATGGTTCCGAAAGAGCCACCAGACACCGTCTTGGCAGTCACAGTCGCAGGAACCTCGCCGAAAGCCACCACGAAAAAGACCCGTTGGGGGGAATGTGTGTGCTTCTGACTGTAACGTTAATTCTGTGAATGATTTTGGTTTTGAAATAAAACCCAAAAAACGTCACATAGAGAGCACAGTCCTCTGCAGAATCCTCTGCTGAATCCTCAAACATGTTCCCCACACCAAGCACTGCGACACATCTGCATGTCCCCGCAGTCAGTCATATTACACGGCCAGCTGTACGGGTGCGCTCCATTTGCACACCGGCCCTAGCTCCCAGCCAGGCCCAACACATCCCGCTCCCCCCTCAACGTAGGGTGGGACGGGATGTCATGTCGCTGTCGCGACCACGCGCAGCGACACAGTGCACGGCTCCATCCGCTGGCACTTCGTCATCCCCATGCAGTGGCCCGGCTCCCACTCGTCCTTTATCTTTGGACTCCACGCTCCGCGGTGCGGATCAGCCTTTTCCAGCTGTTTCACACTCGCCCTTTCGAACACAGCCCTCCATGGGTCGCTCCCAGTTCTCTGGTGCGAGCGATGGTGGTAAGGACGCGAACCCAGTCCTCAGAGGTCTTCACGTGACCTTGAACCTGCGTCCGCTGTCGGAACGCGCGCGAGAATGGCGCCACCTTTGTCTCATGAGCAAATGGATGTCGGACACCATTCATTGCGGTCACACACTCCATTTTCAGTCCACTCCTCCTCCCTTCAACGGGATCGTGGAGACGACGTTCACGTTACAGGACCAATCTCAGGCCCTGGAGCTGGAGCTGCGGGGACTTTTGTCCAAGGACGCCATTTCCCAAATCCCTCGCGGACAAGAGCTCTCAGGCTTCTACTCCCGCTACTTCGTAGTACCGAAGAAGTCGGGAGGAATTAGACCAATTCTCGACCTTTCCCTGTTCAACTGCTCCATAGCAGTGATGCATTTCCGCATGTTAACAATGAGGCAAGTCCTAGAATATGTGTGCTCCGGGGACTGGTTCACGTCAATAGACCTGAAAGACGCATACTTCCACATCCCAGTAATTCCCAAACACCGGAAGGTCCTGCGCTTTTCACTCAAGGGAGTTCAATACCAGTTCAATCGTCTTCCTTTCGGCTACTCGCTAGCCCCGCGCACCTTCTCCAAATGTCTGGAGACCGCTCTGCAGCCATTGCGCACTGCGGGACTGAGGGTTTTATTCTACCTGGACGATCTGCTCCTATGCGCCCGGTCCAAGGACGAGGTGTCAGAGCAAACCAGGAAGTTAATAGAGCATCTGTCAACCCTGGGGCTTTCCATAAACTGGGAAAAGAGCTCCATCCTTCCATCCCAGTCGATTGTGTTTCTCGGGGTGGAGCTGAACACCTCCCTAATGAGAGCACGCTTGTCTCCGGCGAGAGCGGCAGATCTCACCACGGTGATCTCCCGCGTGCAACCCCGCAAGATCGTGAGAGCCCCGTTAGTCATGAAACTTCTGCGCATGATGGCTGCAGCCCACGCTGTGGTGCCATTAGGTTTACTGCACATGAGACGCCTACAGCGTTGGTTCATCTGTCTCTGGGTACACCCGATACATCAGAAGAGATGTATGTTGAGGGTTCCCTCTTCAGTGGGCGGGGACCTCGCTCACTGGGGCAATCCCTGCATCCTCTCACACGGGGCTCCCATTGGACGCGCTATGTCACACTTATCTGTGTTTACGGATCCGTCACTGTTGGGATGGGGGGGCACGTGCTTGTCCCATACGGTGGCAGATCGCTTGCGTAAACCCATCCAGCTGCGCATTATTCCAATAGCAGCTAGCTTAAGGGCTAAGACTAGACAAAATAGAACGTTGGTTACGTATTGTAACCCCAGATTCTATGATTCTAGTCACAGCCCTTAAGCCAATGGCCCCGCTGGTTCTGTTGGGATCAAGAGCCATCGGAGGCGAACAGTGGAGTCGCTCCACTTATTTACCCACAGGGGTGCCCACCATTGTTTATGCTCTTCATGATTGGCTGATGCTGAGATCATCCTTCCAATAGCAGCTAGCTTAAGGGTTGCAACTAGACTCATAGAATCTGGGGTTACAATACGTAACCAACGTTTCAGACTCTCACCAGAACGGGTAAAGGAGGGGTCTGTAGAGCAACTTTATTGAGGAAATCAGACCCAAGAACGGCTGTTCCGTTATATTTGGATGACAACTGAATGATTTAGTTGCAAAACGGAAAAACTTAAAAACATTATATGTCTTTAGTTTACAGCCGTGACAACTCTAAAGAGAGTGAATTTTTGATCTATTGATTGGTCCCTCTAAATTGTCCTTAGGTGTGAGTGTGTGTGTGCTTGGTTGTTTGTCCTGTGTGTCTCTGTGTTGCCCTGGTGACCTGTCCAGGGTGCCTGTTTCCCCATTGGCTGCTGGTGATAGGCACCAGCACCCCTGCGGCCCTGCGTGGACAAGCGGGTTTAGATAATAGATGGATGGATAGATTTGATTGGCAGGTCGCATGAGCTGTCAAAGCTAGTGCTAGCAGTAGTTTAATTAGATCCCGGGATTTATGTTTGGAGAAGAATCAAATGGTGCACAATTCACAAATATATTATCTCTGCTTTTCCTAAAGACTGATAAACACACAGAACAACCACTCACACAAGCAATGGGATCGAATACAGTCCTTCCTTTTAATGTCTAAAATCATGATAACATGTACACACAGAACTACTCGAGCTTGCATAAAGAACCGTGAACACAGCTCACCCGACATACAAACAGCACACGTCAGCATTCACCCAAGCATGCATGCACCCATCTACGGATACAGCACATACACCGCATCACAGAGACAAAGCTGTTGTTCTATGCTCTGAACTGACATCAACCTGAATCATCAGTGCCCCTTTACGTTTTACACAAGCTTGGAGTGCAGAGTGTTTGGTAGGAAAAACAAGGGTAGCAATCAAGTCAATTAGATTTCACAAAGTGGTTGACACCTGCAGGGTGACATGAGAAGGGGGGGAGACAGCGGCAGGGGAGGAGATTCTGCCTTGTCTTCAGATTCTCCTGATGCAATGAGTTCAATTCAATTCAATTCAAGTTTATTTATGTAGCGCCAAATCACGACAAGAGTCGTCTCAAGGCACTTCACACAATAAACATTCCAATTCAGGTCAGTTCATTAAGCCAATCAGAAATAACGTTTCCTATATAAGGAACCCAGCAAATTGCATCAAGTCACTGACTAGTGTCAGTGACTATACAGCAATCCTCATACTAAGCAAGCATAAAGTGACATCGGAGAGGAAAACTCCCTTTTAACAGGAAGAAACCTCCATAGAATCCTGGCTCAGTATAAGCAGCCATCCTCCACGACTCACTGGGGATCGAGAAGACAGAGCAGGCACAGGCACAGGCACACACACACACACACACAAACACACACACACACACACACACACACACACGCATTGTGCGGTTTCTGCTGTTGGGTATCTTAGGCCGTGTAGGCGAGGATGTGGTATCTCAACACACTTCCACTTAAATGCACAAGAAAACCACACAACCTGAAGGTGCTAACAACATCAATGCATTTTTGGACACATCTGCAGTGGACAATGACAAAAGCACTGGAAGCGTAGCATCATACATGTTCCATATGTGTAATCAATCAATTCAGTGTTTTATTTTTCTTCAATTGAATATTTTATGAAAAAACCTTTGGGTGAAACAAGATCTGAGACGCTTACAATGAATGTTTTATGACCGAAGACTGGGATATTTAGAATTACTTGTCCTCACCTGAGGGTGAACCGTTGTGTTTCTCAGTTACCACCGATGCCTCAATGAGAACTGTTTTCAGATGGAGTACAAAGCAAGATACTTTTATGAAGAAAGTGATAAACTGTGAAAGGCAAATATCTGCTGAACTGAACTTGACGTTGGACACACGGTCAAGCTGAATGATAAAACGATAGCAACTTTTATATCCAAATCATTTTCCTGGCCACCTGAGAGGTTTTAAACAAAACCCGTGTCCACCTACATTCATGACTGAAGCTAAGTTAACAAGCTTCAGCTTTGGGTTGCTAAACAATACAAGCTAGCCCTGAAGAAGCAACACTAACAACGTTAGCTGTGAGTTACCATTTCAGAAAAAAAACTCATGATGAAACACATCTCTCTAATGACATTGTTGGTGTTGCTTCAACACTTTGCTAGCTTTGGCTAGTAAAGAGCTAGCATGAATCATCATTTAGCAACCCAAAGCTTTTTAACCCACCTTCATAATGGTGGACACTTACTATTTAAAACCTTTGTCTTTAATTTAACAGAACTGGTCTGTTGCTCAGTGGTCCAAAGTCCTCTTTCCCTATGAAAGCAAATTTTGCATCTAATTTGGAAACCAAGAACCAAGAGTCTGGAGGAAGAATGGAGAGGCAAACAGTAGATGCATAAAAACCAGTGTGAAGTTTCCACAATCTGTGTTGATTTGGAGAGCCATGTCATCTGCTGGTTTTGGTCCACCGTGCTTTATTAAAGAGCAAGTCACCCCCTACCAGTGTCTTACTCAAACCCACACTTCCAGTATGAAAAAAGTGCCGAAAGGCGGTGTCTCAAGGTGGACCGAGAGAATGACACCGAGGCATTGCTGGGTATGACTCACGTGACTCTGTAGTTTGCGAAACTCAAATGGGGGACA
This sequence comes from Nothobranchius furzeri, assembly GCF_043380555.1. Classification (NCBI taxonomy): domain Eukaryota; kingdom Metazoa; phylum Chordata; class Actinopteri; order Cyprinodontiformes; family Nothobranchiidae; genus Nothobranchius; species Nothobranchius furzeri. The sequence goes on from NC_091741.1 coordinate 110,107,770, forward strand.
GGAAGTGTTTTGCTCCACAAGAAAACAGCGTGATGATGATGGACGAAAGTGATTTTACTAAGGCTTTAAAAGAGGTGGCACAGACGTGATGTGGCGAAAAAATACATATTTCTTTAGGTTATGACTAGAGTTGAGCCGGATACTCATTTCAGATGAGTATCCGGTACGGATAAAGCATTATTTATGTGTACGAGCATAAAACGAGTAAAACCTGTGAATATCTCTGTTTGTGCTGAAGGAAAATCCTCATTGGATAACTGACTGTCTTTACGTTTTGTGATTGGCCAGTCACACAGAGCGCCCGCCCCTCCCTACGTACAAAACCGACAGACGGCCCGGAACTGCTGTCTCACACGCAACACGCTGGCGCACGGTTGGAGTGGATGGTTTTATACATGAGCCACAGATCTAAGTTGTGTTCATTTATGAAAACTTTGTAGAATATAGTCGCATTAATAACCGCTTACGGAGCCAGCTCTGGTGTTAGTTTTTGTGATGAGCTTCTCCTGTCTAACGGGAATGTCAGGTGGAACCAGGACCAGACTGGGGAAATTCGCAGTGGGCCGGTCTGGTCTGGTCACTGTTTTTTTGGGCCGGTGTTCAGTCACGTCTCTATTGATCACCGGCTGCTGATGAGAGGATTTCCCCTGTCAGTATGGAAGGAACAGGTGAGCTGCTAAACTCATGCTACCTGAACATTAAAGAATTTTCTGATTGGTGTACAGAATATGTGGTAATATTAATAACAGGTCATGATCTAAAGCGGGTCGGTTTGAGGTATAAAACTGTCCTGGGCCTAACGCCCTGCAGATATATTTTATTTCTATGTAAACACCAACAACAGCAGCTCCGAAAATAGGTAGTTGCACCCCTGACACTCACACATACACCTTTTGTTTAACTTAACTTTGTGTGCTCAGCGTCAGCTCCATCGACATACATATATGGACAATGGGTTTCCATAGACTCCAATAACATGTTTTTGTACTAAAATGGGAGGTGGCCACCACCGCCATTTTGACCGTGTCACAGGTTCCGTCAAGCTCAGACAATTCCACAAAAGGGAAGAGAGGTGGGGCTGTAAGGCTGGGATCAACTGACGACACCCGGTCGAACTAGCCACAAGCTTACCTGAAGCTAACCCAAAGCTTTTTTTTTTTTTAGCTAACCCAAAGCTAATGTGGAGGTGGGAGCTAATGCGGAGGTGGGAGCTAAGCTAACAGAGGTAGCAACCTAGCTACATTCGGAGTTTGTGCACAACACCAGAGCTTCTGAGTCAGAGATACGCCGGGCTGACCGCTGGGTAAAACCGGGTGGAACACAGAGGTCTCCGAGACCTCCACAAGCTGGCAGCCGCACAGCAGTCAAGCGCCGCTGCGATCTGAGATGTGCAGAGCTGCCGCTGGGGAGAACCGGGTGGATAGGTTTCCATCCCAGAGCACCACAGGCCGTCAGCCCATGCAGCAGACAGAAGCCGCGATCAGACAGAGATGCACCGGGCTGCGGGGAGGGGAGAAATGGGTGGAAAACATCGGTCTCCCGAGAGCTCCACATGCCGATAGTGGGAACCCAGCTCCACCAACATGTTATATTTCAACCCATTTTCTAAAGTGCAGCATTATGTTAAATGCACTGGGTTTTACCCTATTACATTTAAATTTCATGGTTAAACAGTACATGTTAAAATCTAAGCTCAGCTCGGCAGTGACCTAAAATACATAAATATAATTTTACTTACTGAAAAAAATGAAGTGGAGACTCCTTGGATGCTCTATTAGTGCAATTAACGCCACAGCAAGTCATTTTGTCCAACAATTGCACAAATAATATCCAAAAAAGAATACACAAACACAGAGACTCAAAATCCCAGAGCAGTTTCCAGGCCAGACCGAGGCTCTACTGAGGCCTTTCCACGGAGCTAGCTCTGTGGTCACGTGGGTGTGATGCTCATTAATGATACAGAAATTTAGGCTTTTAATACACTTAAACAGAAGAGTGAGAAAAAAATTCACCCCCCCTCAGAGTTGTCATGAGTGTAAACTAGATCATTTAAACCAAAAACGTTTTGGTACCAGGCTGTAAACATGTTTATTTCTGCTGTGACTTGGTATTTTTAACATGGGAGTCAATAAGGATTTACTCGCTTCTGACACCAGCCCCTAGTGGATGAGGGTGGAACTGCAATTTTTGGTACTTCCGAGTTGAGACCAATTTTAGAGCCGCATTGTGGGGGCTTGGTCAGCTCTGAGGAAGTTCACAGCTGCGAATGAAACTGTCAGCAGCAAGCTAAAAAGGAAACCTTTTCTGTGTTTTAAAAAAGAACAATGCAGTTGTTCTGTAATAGTTTACCATTGTGATCAAAAACATTGAATCTCAATTCTGAGGCTGCTCTGTAAATAATTTTGAAATAAACAATATAAATAGCAATTTCTGATCAATCCATTTAAACTTCAGACTTAAAATAATGTACATATTTAAGCTCCAACCCCTTCCGGTTAAACCACGCCCACTCCCTGTTTAGGCACCGCCCACTCCGAGTACAGGTACAGGTAATTTAGATGGTTGAACAGATACAGATAGTGGTGTACTCGCTCTTCCCTAGTTGTGACCCATGCAGTTTAAACAGCTTAGCAATAATCTACCTTGTGCTGCCTGCCTCACATTACAGTGCAAAGCAAATGAAAGCCTTTTCCAAGCCTGGAAGCCTACAGCTCCTTTATTTCAGGTTGGTTAACCTTTTAGTGACCCAGAAAAGCCTGATTAGAGTGTTTGTAATAACCGTAGACCGCCTAGAATTTCAGCTTTAGAACACCCAGTCACCAAAGTAAATAGCGTTCTGTGAAGCGCCGGCTACTTCCCGACCCCCATCTGCATTTATTGACGTAGATGCAACGTCATGTGAAAACCAGCAGACAGCAGCTGGCTGACATAAGCTGGCTTTTGCGTGACCTTCTGTTGATTCTTCATCACCACCCTTTCCTTATTCAGCTCTTTCTACCATTTCCACTTTTCCCGGGATCCACTGATTACCTCTTTCTTATTCATTTATCTTTTTCCTTACATTTTTTCAATCACATTTTCCCCCCAAATTTTATATTTTAAAATACATTTAAAAAACTCTTTGATCTTTTTTAACATTTTTTTCCCGTGCTCGTGATATTTATATTGAGGGGTGCTATATGAAAGATCATTTCCTTTCTTTTCTTTTCTTTTTTCCTTCAATATGAAGAAAGGTGAAGGGAGGGGTAACATAAGTAAAGCAGGCATGTGGTATAGTTTATAAATAAATTGTGTTTAAACATCTTTTGTAGATTCATTCTGTGTATTTTTTTCTAACTGCATTACTTGGTTATTTTTCCAACACAGCAAAAGAGTTGTTTTATCTTGTTTTTGCTGATGTTTCGGCTAAAACTGTATTCTTCTTTAGAGCTCACCGTTGTTGTCGGCATCACTTTTTGCCCGAGCTGTCCCGGTCTCCCAGTCCCATGCGTGATCCAGTGTGTAGACGCCTTCGTCTCTGTTCGTGGTTCCGTGTCCACGTCTTCCTATTTCTATGGCTTCCTTAATCCATCTTTTGCATTTTTGATTTGTGTTTATGATCCAGTTCACTGTGTGATTTCCCCTTGTGCAGGGGTCTGTTGTTCTTTTGTTTTTATGTTTGCTCTGTTTTTGTTCTGATCACTGACATTTCATGTACAGTAGGGTGTCCCGATGTCCACAATAATTATTGCTCTGTGTGTGTTGTTTTCCTGTATGTGTTTATTTTCAGCGAATATAAACACATACAGAAAACAACAAAAATACAAAAGAGGGATTAAGGAAGCTTCAGAAATAAGGAGATGTGGAAACTATCCATATTAGCTCTTGTGATTTTACACGTTACATAGTAATCCTTCCAGTGTTTCCTCTGTGGAGCCCTCTGCCTCGGGACCGGTGACGGCGGCTGGGGTGCTCTTTGGGTAGTGCCCAGGTAGTGGTGGGGGTTGCCACCCTCCCTCCCAGGCCGCCCTGGATTGGCGTCTTGGCTGCTGCTGTGGATCTGCTGCTGTCGAGGCAGATGGCTCCCTTGATGGTGTGTCTTTCATTACCTGTCCAATCTGAGCTCAGCCAAGTGTTTACTGTGGTCTTTTAAAGTGTTGTGTACGAGTGTGTGTGTGTGTGTGTGTGTGTGTGTGTGTGTGCCTGGGAATTGTTTGTGAATTGGGGGTGAAACTGTCATAATTGCTTTCAGTGTGGGGAAGAGAGGGAATGTGGGTTATATGGGTCAATTTAATCCGTTAAGCACTTTGTGTTGCTTGCTTTGCATGAAGAGTGCTATGTAAATAAAGTTTGATTGATTGATTGATTGATTGATTGATTGATTGACACAACCGTGAACAGAGATGATGGGGTCTACACACTGGATCACGCATGGGACTGTGTCATCGGCGAGGGGAGTGCGGGCAGCAGCGGGCGACACCGTCCTCTGCTTCCCGCGGATAAACAGAGAAGGAAGTGACGCAGACAACAGCAGCGAGGTCCGAGTATGCTACAGCGTTAGCCGAAACGTCAGCAAAATCTAGATGAAACAACTCTTGTTGTGTTGGGAAAAGAATCAAGTAATACAAATTGTTTTAATTCTTTATGTTCATGCATCTGCTTTTCCAACCAACTCATTTTATTTAAACCATTATAAATCGTTCACAACATATCTGTTAGCCTGATTGTTGGGCAGTCTTTTACAAAATGAGGTTTAGCTTTGTTGACCCGTTTTTTACCATCAGGTATGACATTTCTGTGATTGAACCTTCACCCAGAACCAGTGTCGCTCAGAGAGAAAGTCGTGGTTTGCTCAAATCAGGCTTTTGCATTTTCACACTTCCAAGAGCTCTAAAATGAATAAAAATGAAACGATAACAGACTACTTCCCTCTTCAAGAGAAAATTATTGCCTGTGTACAGCATTATTGTAGTTTGGTTGTCTCTTTTTTTAACTAAAACATTTAGACATGGTAATACATTTTCCCTTAGCTTTCTGTTCTCTTCTTTGACTTTCTTCCGTTCCACTCATTTTTCATTTCTGAATTCCATTTTTCTTGTTCTGCCTCTCCAAACTGATTATCTCCGTCTATTAGAGACAAACAGGCCAGTCTCACCAGGTCAGCACAAGAGAACATAAAGGTGGTAAATAACTGAGCAAAATGTGAATGATAGATTAAAAATCTCACGCCAGCATTTTTATTGTGATGCTTGTTTTTCCTCTTTAAAACCTATTTCTATTTCCCTCCATCCTTTCATCATCCCTCTGTTTTTCCATGTTTATGTTGTCCCCCCCCAAAGGGAAGCACAGAGAACAAGATGCTCTGTTCTGTTTCTCGAACCCCAGAAGTTCGGATGAATCTTTAATTTGCTGTCACGGTTCAGGCACTGATTTGGGTGTAAGAGGGATTTCTGTATTCCTTCTGCTCTCCAGGTCGGGGCTTCAGGCAGCAGAGCGATGGGACGTTGCCATCACACTTAACTTTAGACTTTAGTGACTCCTATGTGGATTATGGATCATCCATCCATCCATTTTCATCCGCTCATTCAGAGTCGGGTCGCGGGGGCAGTAGCCTAGGGCGAGAGGCCCAGACTTCCCTCTCCGCAGCCACTTGGGCCAGCTCTTCCGGGAAAATCCCAAAGCGTTCCCTGGCCAGGTGAGAGACATAGTCCCTCCAACGTGTTCTGGGTCTACCTTTAGGCCTCCTCCCGGTTGGACGTGCCCAGAAAACCTCACCAGGGAGGCGTCCAGGAGGCGTCCTGACCAGATGCCCGAGCCACCTCAACTGGGTCCTCTCGATGATGATCATGGATCATGGAAATTTAAACAACCCTAAGATCTGAGATTGTTTGCGCTGATTGTTCGAAGTGAAGCTGATCTTGGTGATTTGATGACTTTTCTCCTCAATACTAAAATATTGATTTACCACTGTTTCTTTGACATTTAGTCTGAAGATATTTCCCTTTAAGTGCAATTTTCATTAGCCAGAGCATATCTGGTTCTATTGGACAATAAAACCAAGACATTTATTTAAAAAAAAAAATAATTTAATGAATGAAAAGTAATAATAAAGGTTGATATTTTTTTGGTGCAATAAATAAAGGCCAAAAATATTTGTGAAATGAACCATTACAGACATTTCTGGGTTTGGTAATGGCGATTACCTTGGCGCCCCTCTTGAATTACGTGGATGAACGTAAACATTTCTTCATTCTCTAAACTGGCTTGAAGGATATATGACAGGGCTATTCATGTTCGGGCCTCGAGGGCCAGTATGCAGCACGTTTTAGTGGTTTCTCTGGTCCAACACACTAGATTCAGTGGTTGAGTCACCAGTGCAGCAGCTCATCAGGGTCTGCAGAAGCCTGTTAATCACCTGGGGCCTCATTTATCAAGCTTGCTTACACACAAAACGGGGTCGGAAAACTGCGTAAGAAACTTTCCACGCAAACTTTGGGATTTATGAAAAAAAAACTTAGCCTTACGCACCTTTTGGACAAGGAGAGCACCTGCAGTGCTGCTGCTGAGAAGGATACAATTATGAAATCCTGCAGCATTATCACCTGTACTGCTTGGTGTTCACACAGAACAAGACCCCCCCCACACACACACACACACGCGCGCACACTCACACACACACAGCCGGAAGCGCAGAATATGGAATGCAGAATATCAGCAGGGGGACAGATTGAGACAGAATGTCATGCATCTGTGACCGTGTGTGTGTCCTGTCACTGTGACCCGATTGATCACGCGCCCTGGCTACTTTGACAGGGGAGATCTCTGTTTGGGTGACTAGTTAGCGTGCGTGACTTTTACCCGGGAGTCTGGGGATCGAATCCTGATTGGACCATTTTTTTATATCCGCCGCAGATCTCTCTGAAGAATTCATAACATTGACGGCTTCAGCAACGCTGTGCCACTCTGTGGATTTTCTCTTATTTGTTTTGCAAATGTACTTCCTTTCATTTCTCCACCTCACCCACAAGTACCTCAATTTCTGCTTGTGAAATTGTGCTTCCTTGATCTGCGGTTGGGATAGAAATTATGCAACAAGCCGGCTTATGTATATGCATGATATCCACAAGGCACTGTGCATTGACTATTTATGGCAGTAAGTGGGCGTGGTGAGGGCAGGATGTGACTAAAATGCAGCTGAGAAACATTCTCGTTAGTCTCCGATTTATGAAGCGGAGATTGCGTGCAGCTGTGCGTACTCCATTTTTGATAGATCACAAACCTGCTTGGCATAAATACCTTTTTTTTTGCTAAGCTTAAGTACGGTTTTAGTAAGGATTCTATGCAATGTTTGATAAATGAGACCCCTGCTGATTGAAATCAGGTGTGTTGAAGCAGGGTTGAAACACAAACGTGCTGGATACCGGCCCTCGAGGCCCGGAATTGAATTGCCTTTATATATGAGAAGCTAAATAAATCTAACAGAGACAGCTGAAGACAGAAGAATCAAAGCGCTGAAAAATAAGTTACTGTCAAACAACTGGGATAATGAGATAAAATGCTAACCTTTAGCTTTAGCCACACCACCACACAGCAGAACTCCTCCAGGCTTGTGTTATTTGTGGAGATAAAACATCGACATTGAGTCAGTAGCAGAGTCGAGTTGCTGTTATCCAATCAGAGATGAGATGTTAGAATATCAGGAATCCTACCGTTTTCTGCCGTCCTCTCCACCATCTAACTTCTACTACCTGAAAAGAAGAGTCAGAGAACGACTCACATGCTGTTTACAGAAATAACAAGCGAATGCTTTATAGAAAGAATTATATAGTCTTTCATTTGTGATTGATGTTATTGAGAAAATATTTTAGGTCCAGGAAAAGACATGCGCTTTTTACACTCTAAGATTATAAAAACTGATCAAAACATGTTCACATACTTGTAAAATCAAGTCAAGAACTACCAGATAGAGTCCTTACAAATCTCTTTCCATCAATATTTATGCTCCAGCATCTGGCCCTTCATAAAATCACCCGAGAATCTGCTATGTTGCTTTTTTAGTTTTGAAATAAGCTGAGAGCAAACTGAAGGATTTCAATTATTCTGCCCAACTGTGCAAAGACTTGTCTTTGTGCATTTAGCAGCTGACTGAGCAAGTCTCTTCTAGGTTGCACTTCTGCACATTTACAGTCCTTGTTTGTTAAACTGAATCTTTAGTTAGGTTCAGGTCACTGAACAAAGGCAGACATTCTAAATGTAAACCAAACACTGCAATTGAATTAATTTTCTTAAAAATCTAGATACAGTGGGTCTAGAAAATATTCAGACCCCTCGTCAATTTTTCACTCTGTTATATTGCAGCCTTTTGCTAAAATCAATCAAATTCATTTTTTCCTCATTAATGTACACGCACAGCACCCCATGTTGACAGAAAAAGATAGAATTGTAGAAATGTTTGCAGAGTTATTTAAAAGACAAACTGAAATATCATATGGTCCTAAGTATTCAGACCCTTTGCTGTGACACTCATAGTTTAACTAAGGTACTTTCCATTTCTTCTGGTCATCATTGAGATGGTCCTTCATAGGAGTCCAGATGTGTTTGATTATACTGATTGTACGTGATTAGGAAAGTCACACACCTGTCTATAAGACCTTACAGCTCATAATGCATGTCAGAGCAAATGAGAATCGTGAGGTCCAAGGAACTGCCTGAAGAGCTCAGAGACAGAATTGTGGCAAGGCACAGATCTGGTCATGGTTACAAAAACATCTCTGCTGCACTTAAGGTTCCTAAGAGCACAGTGGCCTCCATAATCCTTAAATGGGCAGATGTTTGGGATGACCTGAAACCAGGCCGTCTGGCCAAACTGAGCTACCAGGGAGAAGAGCCTTGGTGAGAGAGGTGCTGTCAGGAGATGGGAGAAAGTTGTAGAAAGGCAACCGACACACGAAAGCCTTCATGGAGTTTGCTAAAAGACACCTGAAAGATCCTGAGATGGTGAGAAATAAGATTCTCTGGTCTGATGAGACCAAGATGGAACTTTTTGGCCTTAATTCTAAGCGGTATGTACAAGGCGCAAGGTACAAGGCACAAGGTACAAGGCGGAATGGCAGAGGATCCCCAATTCTAAAAAACCAACTAATTAAAAAAGAACTAGAATCTGGAATATTAACCTTTTATCATGATGGTTTATGAAAACAACAAATATTTACCATGGGCTAGTAAATAAAATATGTGGATCATTTTCTATTTTCTGTCACTCTTATTTTCCTAACTGCTTTTCTCCATCAGCGTGTAAAAACCATGCACTAAGCATTAGCAAATGACTGATAAACGTCTTCTAATAAATGGTTTTCATGCATTTTCATGCATCATGTGATTCATTTTATCCTATTTATGGTGCATTCCTGTTGTCCTCGGAACTCGTTTTTCTGAGATAAGTTAGCCGGAAATGATGAAATGAACTTGGCATTCCGAGGTGCAAGCTCATAGGTTTCAGAGGACCCTGAGATCCTACTTTTTAAGATGGCTGCACCCAGTGCTACCAGGAAGTAGTTATCATCTTAATTTTTGTCCTCATTTATGTGGTCTGTTTTCTTTCTTTAGGCTATTTACCACATGGAGTAGTTGTTTATTATTATCAATAGTTGCATTGTAGAAAAATTCAACATTGCCGGCCAAATAGACCAGTGTTTATGGTTTTTACTTTTCCTGCCATTTATATTTTTACATTTGATTCGTAATGTTTTTCTGGTTGTATGTTGCAATTGTCAAAGGGCGTGTGTGTCACTATTATTTAGGTGTGAAGAATACTTGGTTATACTCATCAACACTGGTGGCATCCATTTTTTCAGAGTTGGAAAATGGAACGCAAAACGACCCTGTTACATCATTTCCTGCTCGGAAATTCTGACTTCCGAGGACGACTGCAGCATACCTCTCTTTATTTTATGGCTGTTAGCTGTTATGCTAGCAGTTAGCATTTTAGTTTGCTGATCACCAGTAAAAAGCACACAAAGAAGAAGTTTGCTTTCTGTTGGCATCACGACGGAGCCTGGAAGTAACAGTTAGGGATGGGGCCAATCCGATCCATTATCTGTATTAGGCTCCGATATGGACTTAATTCATGGATCGGAAAATTCCGACCCAACCTGGACAAATTTCCAATCCAGAGTTATGTCTTTTGGGATCCTAAGTGATCTCGGGCGAGTTATTTGGAATCGTAGGATGTCCAGAGAAGATCCCACCTTTCTTGCCTCTGAATGGCTAGAAGGGCTCTTCAACAATTGGCTACGCGCCTCGTTTCAGGAAGTCCACTCACACTGCAGTTTACAGGGTGAGCATGAGTAGCGCAGAAATTTTAAACACACCATGTCCGCAGTGTGGGAATATTTTACACTTGAAACGCCAAAAAGAAAGACAGCAACGTGCAATGTTTGCTAAGCTGTTGTTCCGAGAGGCGGAACCTCCGTCGCAACTTTCAACATGACTAATTTGATCAAACATTGGAAAAAACACCACCCGGGAGAGCATGAGGACTTTTTAACTAGGGAAGAGAAAGAAGAAAAAAGATGCCAAGAATCACTTCTGGAGTCATTCAAAAAGCAAAGTAAACTTTCTTTATTGACGCTACAAAAGAGTGAACTTGAGACAGTGAACTTAATTTCTGGTGATCAGATGAAACAGCACCCTGTATTTTATTTGAAATGGTTGTATGGAAGTTTACCCTTTAATTTCATGTTTGACACTTAAAAACTGTGTTACTGGATAGTGGTGATTGGTATCTGGGTTGTTTAGTTTATGATAGGGTTTGTTTCTTTGATTGTGTATATTGCACAAGTATCTAGTAACCCTGCCTTGGAATTTAATAAATATTGATTTGAAACATTACAGTTGCATATTTTTTTTCAAGATGGACATTTTGCTGTTTTCTGACCTCTTATCTCAAGTTACCTTTTGGGACATGGTGCTGTTGGGCTCTTGTAGGGTTTTCTCAAGTACATATACGTGATTGTTGAGAATAGTTTATTATAGCCTCATAAAATCAACCATAAGATAATAATAATCATAATGATATTAAAGCAAATAGACCTCTAGTATCGGAATAATATCAGTATCGGCAGATATCTAAATTCAGTTGTCGAAATTGGATCGGAAGTGAAGAAATGTGGATCAGTGCATCCCTAGTAAGAGTAAGAGAGTAATGCATTTGAAGATGAAGCACAGAACTAAAACCAGAACATTGGAGCGGCCCACGCTAGTTTGAGGGAGCTAAAGGATGCTACAAAATATTTTTTGTCCAACAGTGTGGATCTCTAACTCCGTGGCTTATTTTAGGGTGTTTCTCAATGCCAAGGAACCTCGCCTTGATGTCTTGGCCCCGCCCCGGTTGCCTAGGAGATACGCCATCAGGAGCCGCCAAGACATGTTCCAATGTTCATGTTCTACCGAGCCGTGTGTTCTCCGTTTGTTAGCCGTTTAGCTAGCTGAGCAAGGATACACGGGAGGTGTCTTGTAGCCTAGCCTTGGTCAACAAATACCCCGATTGCACCGCGGTATTTTCAAAATGATGGCGGATCAGAAGCCGGCAGCTACTTCAAGGGCAAATTTCAAGTTTAAAAGTAAGTCAACTAATTCAAAATGTTTTTTTAAGATCCAAAGAAATCAATTTCCCTCTGGGATTAATAAAATATTTTTGAATTTGAATTAAGTTACCAGTTGTTGGTTAGTTGCTTATTAGTTGCTGCTCCGGTGGCTAGCGGGTAGTAACTCACTTATATTTTTAATTTAACAAATATATACACAATTTTAAAAGTAAAAGTCTCGTTATATATTTATATTGAAACTAATACATATAAAATATGTTATCTCCCGTGTCACCTGACGTTACGTGACCACCGTGGAAACCACGGTCATGTGATGCAAGTCCGTTCCATTTAACCGTTTTCTTTGACCAAGGAAGGACAGTGTCCACGTAAGCAAGGTGCCTTGACATTGAGAAACACCCTAAGTATCAGTTGGCTCATGTTGGTGTTAGCTCATTGTTAGCGCTAGTTACAGCAGGCTGCAGCAGGGTTGTTTCCAACCAGTAGAGCGGAGGAGCAGGAAACTGTTTAGTGTTACCCGGAGGAGTCCTACTTATCCTGGAAAAATAGTGGCTGCTTTATAACAAGAAGCTTCAACAAGCTAGAACAGCGTATTTTCCATTACTAATTGAGGGGAATAAGAACAATCCTACATTTCTTTTCAGTACAGCTGGCAAACTTACACAGAATTACAGCTCTGAGCCGTCTATTCCCTCAACCTTTAGCAGTAACGACTTTATGGGATTCTTCACGAGTAAAGTTGAATCTCTTAGAAACTAAATTGTCAGCATCTTCACAAACACAATTTCTTCTTCCTCGGCAAGTGAGGCAGCAGGTTTTTTGCTTTCATTAAAAATTTATTTAAAATTTAGTTGCAAAGCATAAAAGTTATTGATTCTTGCAGAAAATGATAAATGAAAGCATGTGCATGTGTGCAAAAAGCCTCACATGCACATGTTACAGCATGTGTGACTGAAGTGATGGAAGAAAGAGGACAGCTAATGGTGTGATTAAGTCCTCTGTGTCACTTCCTCTAAGATTTTTCACATCATCGACGGGGACAGGAGGAAAGACGAAAGGACAGGAAGAAGAGAGTCAAGGGGAAAGTGAAGGAGCGCTGAGCGACGACTGAAAAGATGACAAAAGGAAGTGAAATCATCAAGATGAAACTGAACTTTAGCTGTGGGGAAAGAGAGGGATGGAGGTTTGAAAGTAACCAGAGAAACTGAGAGGAGGAGGAGGAGGAAGAACCGAGGACAAAAAAGATAAGTAGTAAAGATGAGTGGAAGAGACAAGGAAAAAGGACAAGGCACGAGGTGTCACACGCAGCTTTTACTTGTGTCAGACAGCGTGAGCTCCGTGTGTGTGTGTGTGTGTGTGTGTGTGTGTGTGTGTGTGTGTGTGTGTGTGTGTGTGTGTGTGTGTGCGTGTGCGTGTGTGTGTGTGTGTGTGTGTGTGTGTGTGTGTGTGTGTGTGTGTGTGTGTGTGTGTGTGTGTGCGTGTGTGTGTGTGAGACATGAGAGGAAAGGTTGACAAGCAAATGATGTTATTAGGTGACATGAAGCTGACAGAGGTCACGCAACAGATGGGGTGGGGTATTAAAGTCGGTCTATACTTAGGAATGTGTGTGTGTGTGTGTGTGTGTGTGTGTGTGTGTGTGTGTGTGTGTGTGTGCGTGTGTGTGTGCGCGTGTGTGTGTTAGGCACAGGGACACCTTTCGTTTCAGAAGTGATGTGACACTAATTGGTCCAAAAGCCTGCCAGGTTCAAGTTTACCGTTCATCATGCCGGTGTCGCGTCAGCCTGCCTTCACGGTCAAAGATTCTAATGGTCCAGAATTCTGTGGCTTCTCAGGATCGCCGACCCGTTGGGCTTCTTCTGTCAGATGAGTACAGAACAGAGAGGTCAAAGGTCACATCTGGAATGAAGGGGAAGACTGCTGCCATATTGTAGTTAATAGTTTATGTGTCCTCAGGCTGTTTCATATACTTAATATTGATAAGAGCTGAACATCCGTGATGAGGACATAAAGTATTTGACCAACATGTCCAGAAGGCCTTTAAAAACTAGATGAGTCACTTTACAGCACATCATCAGAAGTCAGGTATACCTCCACTCATTGGTGAAAAGAATGGCTGGAGAGGGTTTCAGCATAGATGATAGGGTTTGAAATTACTTCCCGTTAGATATGTGTTCATAGTTTATTATGATGAAAAGGCTGTAAGACAGCAAGGGAATAAACTCCTCATTAAGATGCTGTCTTAGTGAAATCAAACAACTCCACAGTCATTTTTGGAGCTTAATTTAAAAAATGTGTGGTAACATTTTACAATAAGGGTCCTTTTTTAATGACACTTAATTCATTATTAGGCATTAAAATATATTACATAAAGTAATAACAACTGCTTAACCATATCATGTAATGTGTTACCAAGCAGACACCCCCAAGCCCTTTGTTCTAACCTTAAGAACACGTGATGGTTTACATTAACGATAATGTTAATAAAGAAAATCCTTTTGTTTATTGTGAAGTGTTACCAATTATACTTTTGCTTTCAATTCAATAATGACATCTGTTTTATAAAGTAGTTATTATTTTTGCCTATTAAAGCCATACTATGCAATATTTCATATTTGTAAATCATTTTCTTGAGTCAGTATGTGCTAAAATGACCCTTTACAGCAAGAGGGCCTGCAGGGCTGGCATCCAGCACGTTTTAGTGGTTTCTCTGCTCCAACACACTTTATTCAGTGGTTAAATCACTTGTGCAGCAGCTCATCAGGCTCAGTAGAAGACTTTTAATTACCTGCCGATTGAAATCAGGTATGGTGAAGCAGAGTTAAAATAAAATGTGGTCCTCCAGGACCAGAATTGAAAACCAGGGGGTGCATGTGAATGCCAAGGTGCCTGGCCTTGCGAGGCGATTTCTTGCGAGGCCAGGTGCCTTGCTTATGAGGACACTGTCCTTCCTTGGTCAAAGAAAACGGTTAAATGGAACAGACTTGCATCATGTGACCGTGGCTTTCACGGCGGTCACGTAACGTCACGGGAGACAACGTAATATTTTATAGGTATTAGTTTCAATATAAATATATAATGAGCCTTTTACTTTTAAAATTGTGTATATGTTTATTAAATTAAAAATATAAGTGAATTACTACCCGCTAGCCAATACAACTACTAAGCAACTAACCAACCACAGATAAGTTCTTTGGATCTAAAAAACATTTTAAATTTGTTGACTTACTTTTAAATTAGAAATTTGCCGTTGAAGTAGCTGCCAGCTTCTGATCCGCTGTCCTTTTGAAAATACTGCGGTGTATTCTGGGGAATTTTTGACCAAGCCAATGTCACGGTTTGCCTCTGCAGTAACCCATTTGCAGGAATAAAGATCCTTTATCCAGAGTTCAAAAAAGATTTAATAAACAAAACTTCCTCCACTGACTGTGGGAACCAAAAACCAAAACCAAACTCAATCCATACAAGTACAACTCAGCAAAGACAACTCCACACTGATGACTGGCAGCAGTGGCCTGAAATAGGGTGAGGGCAATCAAGATGATGTGGTTCAGCTGCAGCACTCCAGGAGGTTCACAGGGAAGGGGAGGATTCCTGAGAGGAGCTGCAGCTGACCTGAACAAAAACAACAGAGAAAAAGTTAAACACAAACACAAAAAGGGGCGAATCATAACAGCCTTGGCTAAAGGTTGGTTTATGCTTGACGCGTCCGCGAGGTCCGCACGGCTCCGCGCGGAAAAGTTGCGTCATTTTGCGTCATTTTAAAAACCACACCCCTCCACCGCGTCTCCGCACGGCCCAAGATTTCCGCAACGCGCACCTCGGAAAATTTCTAACCACGCGGACGGTCGGACGCGGAAAAACATGGAGGACCGGCACGGCAGAGGTTCGTAAATACAGACATTTGTATGATTCAGCTCTCAGAGATCACCGTGATCAACATGTTGTTAATAATTCTTGGAGAGAAATAGCTCGCACTGTCGGAAAAGACGAGAACGCTGTTAAAAATGCTGAAATACCATGTTGTAAACAGTCATTTCTACTTCTACTATGGTGTAGTGTTGGATGCCTGCTGTAGAGCTCCATGCTGCCCCGTTCAGTTTGGGAGAATATTGGCTCACCGCAGAGACGAGCCGCACAAACCATAAACGCTGCGAGTTGTGAAGCGCGTTCCAGCCGCGAGCCGCATCACCGCGCGGAAAGTGAATGCGTCAAGCATAAACCAAGCTTTAGACACCTCCCATGTATCCTTGTTCAGCTAACTAAAGGGCTAACAAACGGAGAACACAGGCCTTGGTAGAACATGGACATTGGAAAACGTCTTGGCGGCTCCCAATGACGTATCTCCTAGGCAACCGGGGCAGGGCGAAGACATCAAGGCAAGGTTCCTTGGCATTGACGGTTAATGAAAAGTCACTCAGACTCCCATCGCCCTCTGTGGCCAGAATACCACACTTGCAACAAGCTGGCTTTAAATGCAAACATGGTCATCCCTCCCTTCAGGTATCTTCACTGGTTCTGCATCTGCCAGAACCAGAAATCTACATTGCCAGAGGAAATGAAATAGTGCTAAACACTAGTGGCTGTTTTTTAGGTCCAGACATGTTTTTCTGTTCGAGACTTAAAATGGAGTTTTTCTTTTTGGGACTGTGGTAGTTTGTCCTAAAGTTGAAGTGGCAGCCGACCGTTTCACCTTCTCTGATGTGATATAACTGGATGCACTTATTGGTTTCGGTCTAAGCCTTGTTAGTGGCTAAGTGGTTGAGGTTTTTAGACAAATACAATAGAAGCACTTCATTTTTTTTCTTTCATCTCCACATCATATTGGTAGCTTTACTATGTAAAAAAGTGGATTAGCTAAATTTTTGAAAGAATAATTTCATTTTCTGTTCCTCTCTTCTGTGGCAATGATTACCTTCAATGGTGTCTGTTTGTTGCAACCACCAGGTAAGAAAACGAGCGCCCAACCAACACATTCTCACACCCAAGGTGTCAAAATATGACGCGTGTGACCAAGCCTCAATATGTGACGATTTGGGATGCCCCAGCGCGTCAGGAGAGGATGATCAGGTACATACTGATGACGCACTGTCCCAGAGCGTCGGTTTCTGACGCCGGTGGTGAGACGAACATTAGAACAACTTGTGAACTACCTAACCTTCCCCTCACCCCAATCCTAACCTTAAGGTCACAGTTAATGACCTTAAGGTTAGGATTGGGGTGAGGGGAAGGTTAAATAGTCGAATAATGTCCGTGTGACCGCGGGCGTCAAACACTGACGCCAGCGGAGCGACGTGTTCCTGATCGTCATCTCCTGACGCGCTGGGGCATACCGAATGGTCATATATTGAGGCTTGGTCACATGCATCATATTTTGACGCTTTGGGTGTGAGAATGTGTTGCCAACATGGCAGCACATGTAAGTTGTCTCAGATAAACACTGAAATTTCACCGGATTAAGAAAAAAAGAAAGCTTCTGTCTCTCAGCAGCACCTTCTGAGAGAAAAAGGTAAACCGATATCTGACAGAGCCGCACTGGAAGTGGCTTTATTCTTGCCTTGGCCCCGAAATTCCTTACAGTCCTAGAGGTGTTTTTATGAAACACGATTTCTCCTAAAATGTCTGCAGTAACAGGACATGTTGACACAATTTAGATGCAAAGTGTTATAGTTACAATACCCACCCCCCAACACACACACACACACACACACACACACACACACACACACACACACACACACACACACACACACACACACACACACACACACACACACACACCCTGTGCTGTGAATTAACTGAGGCCATTGAAAAAGTTACATCCACAAAATCACAAGCTCTATCCACTCTTTAAATCCTCTGGGACACGGTGATCCCCCACTCATGACACCACCATCATCATGCTTTAATGCCACAATGGTCCTCTCACATATATATACGTAAATACGTATATATACATATATATATATATATATATATATATATTAGGGGTGGGCCGTTATCGGCATTAACGCGCTGCGGCAAAGCCAGACTCTTATCGCGCGATAAAAAAAATGACGCCGTTAATCTATTCTCAAAGTTGGGTTGGGATCTGGGTCTATACTAAGTGAGCTATGATGACTTTCACATTGCGCGGATGGATACCTGGTTGGCGCGGATGTATACTTGGCGCGGATCATCGTACGTATGGACCGATGGTATGGACGGACGCCAGGCTCGCGGAGTTTAATGTTCCCCATGCAATCGAACAGTTGCGCCTTTGCCACCAGCAGCGCTTCTCCCTTCTCATCGCACGGGACAAGTAAATAATTTACGTACTTTCACCAGAGTTTAATCCATAAATCCGACTTTCATTCTTTTTATTTTGTTTTGTTTACCTCCGACATTTCCAGCCGGGCTTTCCCGGGCCACACTTCACCGTCCGCGACCGAAGCAGCGCTCGGATGTGAGAAAACCGAGACAAGACTTTTTCAGACAGGTGCGGTTTATAAGTTTAGCTCTTTTAGCAGCTGTTTATTGTGATAAAGTGATAAATTGTTTCTACAGGTCGTTGTTCATGTGGCTTCGGCTCAAATTCACCTGTAATAATAAACGTTTTACTCATAAATTTTTATATTTGTTTAGAAAAGTTGAGCTAGGATAACTCCCCTTGCCGTTTTCAGACAACAGCAACAGTTGGCTTCTGCTCATACAGGTGAGCTGTGGCATCATTTCCAGCTCTCGCTCCTATTCACCAGAGGCGATCCTACATGCAAACTATTCCCTCGGGATAAATAAAGTTGTTCTTATTCTTATTCTTAAAGAGGGGCATTGGAAGGGCACCCCCAGAAATTTAACCCCATCCCCAGGCCAGATAGTTTGTGTGTGTGTGTGTATATATATATATATATATATATATATATATATATATATATATATATATATATATATATATATACTTTTTTCTTTAGCAGGTCATATTGTGCAGAAGAGAAGATCTAGTTTGTCACCAGACAATGTGAACAAGCTGGTCTGCTTGAGTGACTGATGGAAGAAGGAGAAATAGAGCTTGGACTGATTGACCAATTGCTACTGACTGTAAATAGTTAATCATGACCTATTCTGTAGACCTACAGTGCAGAATTTGTTGAACTGAATAAACAGCTATTAAACACAAATACTTATTGATCATTATTTATTTTCATCATCAGTTATCGTAGTAAAACTGCTTTATCAGTCTGTGATGCATTATTGAAACAAGAAATACACCTCCATTCTCAAAGACTTGCTTTTATTCATTATCTAGGTAGCACACACATATGCCTTTGGCAGAATTTGAATGAGCCATTTTAATCTAGATTAATTCCAAGATTACAGAGAGATTAATCTAGATTAAAAAAATTAATCTATGCCCACCGCTAATATATATATATATATATATATATAAATAATGTACATACGTACATATACATTGTTTGTGGAGTAACACAGGGGTCTGTGTTAGGTCCAAATTTTCTTCTTTTGGTATATATTAATGATTTGAGTAATGTAACAAATACATTGACATTTGTTTTGTTTGCCGATGATCCCACTATTTTCTGTGCAGGAGGTAATATTAGTGATTTAGAAAGGATGGTCCAAATTTAAATGTGCGCTATTAAAGAGTAGTTTATTGAAAATAAGCTTACATTAAACATAGCAAATACAAAATGTATGCTGTTTTGTATAGCTAGTAAAACTGATGTTAAGCTGCAAATAGATGGATGTGAAATTTTGCAAGTAACAGAACATAAGTCCCTTGGAATAATAATTGATAATAAATTAAGTTGGAAACCACAAATTAAACATGTATATAATAAGGTTGCGAGAAGCATCTACATTATGAATAAAGCTCGACAGTACTTGGATTATAAATCACACCATGTCCTTTATTATTCATTGATTTATCCCTATCTTATTTACTGTGTAGAGGTATGGGGTAACACTTATAAAACATCTATTGTACCCTTGTCTATCATACAGAAAAGACAAGACGTGTGCCCTTCAAAATTGGACAAATGCGCATTTGTACCCCCCAATAACATGGAGAAGAAAAAAATTGATTTTGAAATATTTGACTCGCGAGCTTTTATTTTGAAAGACACAGCGGAATTCTCACCGACACAGCCCCTCCCCTCAGGGAGTTAGACAGGCTGGCTGAGGTGAAGCGGGAGTCAGAGACAGACGGCAGCAGCTCAGCGAGTTCTTCTCATGGGCAAAAAAGAAAGAAAGGAATTGTGAGTTGGTAATAATTTAGTCCAAGAGGATAATTGTATTTCTGGTCAAACGTTAGACTGGCTGACATAAACATCTTGCTAGGCAGCATTAAACATTAAACAACACTACTAGTCAACAGTGGCGGCTGGTGAAAAATATTTTTGGTGGGGCTGTGCTATTTTTTTTTTTAAACAAACTTGTGCTTTCTGAGCTTTGTGCACAACTTCACTATTTCCTGAATTAAGCACAGCTCTTTTATTTCCTGTTTTACATTATTGGACAAACTGATTAATCCAGGTGTGTCTGACTATTGGCACGCTGCCTTGCGGACCAAGGTTGAAAAATACTGCATTAAATTGCACATAAAATAACATGACCATAAATGGTAAATAGGCAATGCAAGAGGCAAGTAACAAAAACATTTTGTTTAATTTCAACATTTGAGTGAACACAAAAAATTATGAACAGGTCACTGTTACAGTAATGGTAGTAAACACTACTTAGACAAAATGCCAGAAATTTACACTGTTAGGACTTACGGAAAGTGGAAAAACTTTCATAGGAAATAATGTCATCAGTATCCTCTTACAAATGTCATATTTCCCACTTCCCAAGCTGGGAAATTTGTTTGCTGCAGCAGAAGTGTAACAAGTAAAATGGAATCAGATTGATGTATGTACAAATTTACTTGAAATACACATTTACATGATTAAATATGTATAATAGGTATGTGTGTTGAAATTAGTTTTTACAGTTATTGCACATTAAACAATGTACATGTTATTAAACAAATGTCCCGGTTTGTGGGACAACCAAGGATTTCTGATTCTGATTGTCTTGTTTACAGAAATGTAATGTACAGCTTACCTCTGCACCCAGCTGCTGTTCTCCCTGTCCAAATGTCCTCCGTTTCTTTGTTGGCTGCTGCATTGATGCGCTGCATTCCTCAGTCAGAGAATGAATGGAGTCCCCAATGAGACACAAGTTCCACATCCACCTTCTGTGGATCCCAGCCGTTTTGAATAACAAACACAGAAAGCAAAATAACGCATTAGCGTGATTGCATCCAGCTAGCCACTGCTTCCTGGTGTACCAATTTCGGGAGAAGCCTAGTGTGTACAGTTTACCTCTCTCCTCCTCCTGCTGGCTTATCTTTACGTCGGGCTGATCTGGTCCAAGCTCTTTGACATTAAGTTTTTCCACCATAGTTCTCCTCTCGAACGGATACTGGAGAAGAGACCGAACTGAATTCAGTGGCTGCTGAGATCCGGTATCCTGGTTGTAGGCTCACTGGCGTCCATGTCTGCGTCTGCTCCATGTGCGTCACGAGTCACGACCAAAAACGTGCTGGAGTCGAGACTCTCCGAGTTCTACCGAACACCAACGAAAGCCTTGGCGGTAGCTCTATCGCCCATCATGCTTCTGAAACGTTCTGAAACAACGTTGACGCTGATTGGATACGTTCCCATTCCTACCCTTTGATTTTCTTGTCAACAATTGGACAGCTGGTCTCGTCCTGTTTGGGCGATTGAAAAACAGCACACAGCCTCCACCGCTCGGCAGAGACCGGCAGAGATCGGCAGAGACCAATATAGATATATATACCGTATATATATATATGATTTATTTTTGTTACAAAACACACAATTAACTTAGAATATGTTATTATTGTTAATTTTATTTTTTTATTTTTTTAAATAAAAATTAAAAACAGTGGGGAAACTGGGAGGGCGGCGCCCTATCGCCCTCTACTGGCCAGCCGCCACTGCTAGTCAACAAAAAATGGCGAATTTTACAGTAACAGACAAAAACCATTTGACACGAAATAAATAAAAAAGTAGAATCTCCACATAAAAATGGAGTTTGTAAGTGTGATTGTTGCTTGTTTGTTACATTCTCATCACATTTTATTTTTAAACCTTATTCATGTCACTTTTTTCATATAAGAGACCAGAGGAAGTTCAGCAGGAAATGATGAAGAAGGTGAGACAGGCAGCGCCAGACCTGCTGAGGGTGAGACAGGCAGTGCCGGACCTGCTGAGGGTGAGACAGGCAGTGCCGGACCTGCTGAGGGTGAGACAGTGAGAGCTGGACCTGCTGAGGGTGAGACAGGGAGCACCAGACCTGCTGAGGTGCAGGTAGGTGCTACAGTGGAGTGAGATTTTAGATGGATGATGATGAGAGGAAGATTCGAGCATGATAACAAGTGAACACGACTAAATAATACTATAACAGCCATGATTTTAACGTTGCACTAGTCGTCCAACAGTATTTTTACTCCTTATTCCTGTCCACTGTTTTTATATTAGAGATCAGATGAAGTTCAGCAGGAACCTGCGGTGAGACAGGGAGAGCCAGACCTGCTGAGGGTGAGACAGGGAGAGCCAGACCTGCTGAGGGTGAGACAGGGAGAGCCAGACCTGCAGAGAGTGAAACAGGGAGAGCCAGACCTGCTGAGGGTGAGACAGGGAGAGCCAGACCTGCTGAGGGTGAGACAGGGAGAGCCAGACCGATCCCCCCATCCCCCACCCTATCAGCGCACCTGGTCTCAGCAACGCTACCGCAGAGCTACGGTAAGCAAGGCCTCGGTTAGCATCAGCTAGCTGCCTTTTTGAAAGAGAGAGAAACCAGCATTCACCGCTCAGGTGCTGGTAAAATCCAGACTGAGTCTGGTACTTTCCTTCATTGTTAGTCTGCAACCCTTCCATAAGCAGCCTCCTCCTGGGACATTTTAAGCTCCAACAAAGTTTTATATGCTTTATAGAGGCTCAAAGATCAGTTTTAGATCACTGGTTAACTGTTTCAAACAACTTTTTATAATTTTTAGCTGTTTACATAAATATTATTATAGCTGTCTAATTTGAGATGTAGGGTTATTCTGGAAAAATGTCATGACTTGTGTATATAAACTATCAGTAATAAATGAAATAATCACAGTACCTGATTTATCCCTCATGCATGATTTGCATATATTGTCCATTAGAAACATTCTCTTTCTTTGACTATTTACAGAAATAAATGAAAATGAACTGACCTGTTAAACTCTTCTTCATTTTTTAGGAAAAAACTACATTAGTTATGTAACGTCCAGCAATGGTCAGGTTTTAGGTACAGCTGACCATTCAAGATCTGGTCAAAAATGAGACACGAGACTGCATGTGTCCGCTTTTAATCAGCCGGCCTTCATCCCACCAGCTGGAGCTCAGAGCCTGCAGCTCTGGACACAGATAACGAAATGTCAACAATAACATTCTCTCCTCAAGGTCCAATCTTTCAGGATTCTTCATGCCTCCATATAAGGAACACACGCAGCCCAGATTTCCTAAATCAGATATGAACTTCTACAACTCATGAGCTAGAAAATCATTAAATAAACATTTGTTTACTGCTAATCATAATAATTATATTATAATGAAATGTTTCATTAATCTGTGCTCAATGATTGAAGTTTGAAATGAAAGTTATGTTGTGATTACAGTGATTGAAATATGTTTCAGCATTTTAATATGACAAGGTCATAACCATTTGCACTCACACAAGAACTAAGTAAGGTTAAGTTAAACTCTGACACATAAATAGTCCTTTACCCTGATCAGAACCTCCGTATCAAAGAAGGCGTGTGTCTGAGATTCTTGGTAACATTCCTCAAACCTGTCAACCTCTGGTTGGCTACGCAAATCATAACATGAGAACCTTAAAACTGGATCACTCTAGGCGATTCCTTAGTTCTGGAGAAAGCTTCAGACTGGCCGCCTGAAGCAAAACCCTCTTTAACCATCAAAGCTTTTGACACGTCGTCAAAACCTTTTTGCACCTGCTAAGCTGACAAAGCAAACAGTTCCTGCAGAACAAGCTGACATTGTTTAGACTCCTTCAGAGTCCCAGACGCACAGTTCCCTCCATCTGTTGTGACCCGAGACATCTCTGGACTGGAGAAGTCGGCGCTGTGGTCAATCTACTGGACCTTCGGTGCCAGAGGTCATCCGACCTCTCTGACCTTCGGATCCACTAAGAGGGTCTCCGAGAACGGGTGAAGTAGACACACAGATAGCGTCTGATGTGCTTTTGATAATAATCAACTTCATAGCTTAACGCAACCCAAAATCTTTTACATCCAGAACTCAGCTCTCCTAGATAAGGAAGTTCTGACTAACACCGCATTCACACACGTAGGTTTCATACAATCACATTTAGTTCCATCCATCACAGTAAATGCTTAGTAAACATGTCGTGTTTTAATTGTTGGTAAAATAAATTCTTACTTTTGTAAACCTGACTTTTTTTCCTAAACAAAACGAAGTGTGTACAATCCCCTAATAAATAAAGAATCCTAGAATCTTCTGATTAACTCCATAAAGACCAAGCAGGGTTGATATTCTATTTTTAGATAGAGTATCACAGCTTATTGGTCATAAGTAGAGGTAATATATATATTGAGCTCTTAAAGCACTCAATTTACCAAACCCTACAGTTACTTTTCTCTATACATAAGCATTTCCAACTTAAATTCTTACATAAACTTGGCAACTGTCAAATAACCCTGAAAAAATCAACTTTAAACTTTTAATCTGAAGCTAAGTGATATTCCACTGCAGCCTTGAGACCAATTACCCTAATTTAGCCAATGGAAGGAAAGTCAAACTGTTAACGACTTAACACAGATAAGCCCAAATGGTTTTAATAAAAGATTGGAGAGTGATTTTTAAAGAACGCAAGGAGGACAGCTGAAAGGGCTACAACAATTAATCATCTTGAAATGAGTGAGAGAATGTGGGAAAGATTAAGAGAGTGGTGAAGGAAGTAAAAGCAAAAGCAGGAACAAGATGGGAATAAAGGACAGAACCATGTGAAGGGAGGTATGGAAAGGGAGAATGAAAGGTCAGGAGGAGAGAGGGATGAGATGGAGTAAAGATAATGATAATATTAGAAAAAAGAAACTGACACTGAGAAACAGTAATTAATCACAGGCACTGAACGTTAAGATAACGAGAAAGGAGGGAAAGAGCAGAGCGCCAAGGAGAAAAGAGCACTTTAAATATTTATTAGGATGATTCATTCTGAAATGATAAAGTTCTACACACACATTTGAGTAAAGCATGAAGAAGGTCCAGTAGCCTGGACAATTATATTAACCTTGTGGTGGTTAGCCCTGCAGCAGCAAAAACGATCAAAACGAGGCAAAGTGAAGGAGGCAGATGGGCTTTATGGCACTTAACAAAAACTGCCTCATTCACACACACTCACTGTTGATTTATGCAGAGCTTACATCACACGTGTCAAACTCAGCCTCTCGAGCCAAATTTGGCCCGCGGTATTTTTTATTTGGCCCGTGAGATCAAATATCAAATATATATTAAAACTGGCCCGCTGGCAAATTTA
This sequence comes from Nothobranchius furzeri, assembly GCF_043380555.1. Classification (NCBI taxonomy): domain Eukaryota; kingdom Metazoa; phylum Chordata; class Actinopteri; order Cyprinodontiformes; family Nothobranchiidae; genus Nothobranchius; species Nothobranchius furzeri. Next base: position 110,132,966 of record NC_091741.1, read on the forward strand.
GCCGCAGACTACAAATCCCATAGTGCTTTGCAACTAGTAAACCTTACATCATAGCTGTAGCTGCTGCTGTGAAGTGTTTATCTGCTGTCATTTTATGTGATTATAATAGTGATGATATAATGATTATAATGTTCAAAACAGGAAATCAAATCAAATGTCCATATAATATTAGTGCCACCTACTGGTGGCACTAATATTGCTGTTTGAGCTGTCCATGCTTTATGCAGATAATTAAAGGTGCATTGTGTGTCCCTGAATCCACATTAGAGGCATCAGCGGCAGGGACCTGCAGCAGAATGGTTTACTCGCATGCTTCGCTGCCAATCCCCAGTCTTCTCCGTCAGACTTGTGAGATCACAATATTTATCTAAAATCTAATATTTTTCTTCTTGTTTCTTCATGTTTTAGAAAGATGTAGTAGTGCTAACAGTTATGCTGACTGCTCTACCTACCATTGTTATGTCTGTAGCACCCAGACGGCAGGACTTATAAAAGGGTGGTGGTGGTGGTGGTGGGGGGTCTTGGGTAGGGTCATCGCTGCTCCACATCCAGAGCATAACTATGGGATTATTATTGTGCCAAAATGACCAATAGAGCACCTTAGAGATCAAACAAAAATGAAGGTACAAATTTAGGCACAAAAATAATCATATAAGAAGCACTATTAGGTGTGAGGTAAAGGGTGGATACTATGCTAACCCTTTTTTTCACATTAAAAGCATCGGCGGTGCGGAACAGCAGCGGAACGTCACCGCTTCAAATGCAATCCATTATAGTCTATGGAGTGTTTCAAACCAGCAGCGATAGGAAGGATAGGTACAGGTTCTATATTTACCGCGTGTCGGTTCTGGGATGTGTCAATTTTCGCAGTTAACAAAGGGATTAACAGGAAATCACACACAGTTTCAGTGTAAAATCACAGAAAATTTCAAAATAAAAGTACCGCAGCCATGCAATTTCATACATACGAAGCTTATGTGTGACCCAACAGTTTATTTACTTACAGCATCGTTCCAGAAGAGCAGCAATGTTTTTTCATGGCTTTAATCCTGGCAGTGGAGAGGAACAATATCATATGACATCAAACAGCGATATCAAACGTGATTTCTTTTTTTTTGGTTTAGTGGTAGATTGCATATACAAACCATGACCTGAAGTCTCTTGTAATCTTGTAATCTCACGAGTCCAACGAAAAGCAAAGCGGGCAAGCTGTGCCACTGCCAAGACTCTCCCGGTGTGAAAAGGACCGCTTTGAAGTTCACGAATAAACCGGTCCGCTGTTGTTTCGCGCCGCTGATGCTTCCAGTGTGAAACCAATGTTATTCTCCCTATTGTGACATCACAATAAACATTCGATTCCTGAAACCAAACACTGATAAAATAAATGTCTGCTTTTTAGTCACGCTTAGCACAGACCCACATGGTAAAACAAAAGGATGCAAACTGATAATAAACATTTAACCTGAATTTTATCTGGCTTTTTCTGTGTTTACGTGTGTGTTTATGAACATTTAGAGCTGATATTCCAATTGTCTTTTTTCTATTGAATGCAAATGGAGCCCCATTGTAAGAAATTTGATCTGTTAACATATTAATGCCAAATAATGCTAATTAAACATTTCATAATGCAAAAGTAGAAATCATTAGGATGCATATTTGTGTCATTTCCACTCTTTGTCGAAACAGGGATGCATGGATTATTCCAAACAAATGGTACAGATGACCCCAGCGTGGAATCCATCATCTAGAGGGACATGAAACAGGAAATACTCACTTGTTTAAAATAAAATAGACAGCAGGACACACACACACACACACACACACACACACACACACACACACACACACACACACACACACACACACACTCGTGACCAGCAGGGTGAATTAGTGGCCCACCCAAACTGATGATCCGCACAGAATGGACAATTTATTTTTACAACTTTGACTGACGCATCAATCATAAAGCTATTTCAGTATGAAGTCAGAGTATCACGAACTATTTGTTCGTAGCACGGGGCCTTTATGCGTTCCTCATATGGATATAAATCTGAGTTCCTCTTCAGAGTCCCACTGTGGCAGAAACAAAGATGTGACTGCTGCTGGTTTCCTTCTCTGTGTCAGAGCTTTAATCCAACAAATGGCTGTTTACACTTCCTGTGTTTGTTTACTACCTATAATGATGTGAGTTTTAAGTATTGTGGATGGTGTTGGTACTGTAACATATATTCATCACCACACAGTCAGCATTAGGTGTGTTTCCATTTCAGGGTCATTTTACTGGAACTTCGCAGCATGTGCCTGTTTCCACTTCTGGAAGCACCTTTTTCTTTTTCTATAACACAAGTAGGAACTGGATTTTATCTTTGGCATTTTAGAGTATGGAAGACTGTTTTGTCTGTAATAACAAAGTTCGACTGATTGACTGATTGATTTGGAAAAGCTCGGCAAAGTTGCTGAGCAGGACTTGTGGTTAACTCATGGTGATTGGTTGTAACTCAGTTGGAAATGACAACAAAACAACCATTTGTAGAATAGGAAGAGTTGCTGGGAAAGCAGAATGGAAGGCAGATAAAATAAGCTTTATAATAATCTGTACTAAACACCAATAAATGCTGCAAAAATCCCCCTGCAACACAGGTATTTGTTCTCTCACAGAGCACTGTATAAAATGGCTCTTCTTGTGGTCATTAAACACCATATTTTACATCACACAGCAGCTCTCCATCCTCCAAATGGACTTAAATGCCATACTTAAAGAGAATAAAAATTTTAATGTTAATGTAGATCAGGGCTATTCACCTCCAGGCCTGGAGGGCCGGTTTCCAGCATGTTTTGGTTTTAACCCTGCTTCAACACACCTGATTTCAATCAGCAGGTGATTAACAGGCTTCTGCTGAGCCGAATGAGCTGCTGCACAGGTGATTCATCCACTGAATGTAGGATGTTGTACCAGAGAAACCACTAAAACGTGCTGGAAACTGACCCTCGAGGCCCAGACTTAAATAGCCCTACTGTAGATGCTATTTTATGTTTATGTTTATTTATTAGCAGATGCTTTTATCCAAAGCGACTTACAATTTATAACCTATAGGGCATGTTGTGATCTGTGGGGGAAACCGGAGTACCCGGAGGAAACCCACGCATGCATGGTGATAACACGCAACTCCACTATGGCGTTAGAATTCCGCCATATCTCGTGCACGCGTATTGTCCACATCGCGCGTGCGAATGGTACTCGCGCGTGGAAGTTAGAACCTCCACGAGTGAAGATATACATGGCGAGGAGGTCATTTGTACACTGAGAGGGAGCAAACTGTGTCTGTGAGCGCACAAGGATGTGCACAAGTGACAAACCTGCGTGCGCGCGTTGGCCAACGAGCACACAGCAGAGGAAAACATGCGCGTGGCAGCCTCACTGCGCGTGCGGCAGCCTTTCTGCGCGCTCGGTGCAGCAGCCTCACTGCGCGTGTGGCATGCAGCATTTCTGCACGCTCGGTTTCTGATTCTGCTCGCTCGGCTGTTGGGAGTTTTGGCACTCTGGAGGCGTGGAAGAATTAAAGTGCCAGAAATTGAGCACTTGAACTTTCAATTTGAGAGCAGAATTTCATATCAAGAGACCAACTTTTTAATTTGAGAATAAGATTTTATATTATTGCTCTCAAAACTTGTAATGCTTGCGCTCAAAATCTCTGCTCTCTTTCAAATTCACTCTGTTCTCCTTCAAATCTTTGTTTCTGCGCTCAGATTTAACTTTCTTACACTGGTATTGTCTTCTCACGTGACAACGCTTTTTCTGCACGGATCAAAACTCCTCCCACAAGTCTGTCCCCTGCTCTCACAGATCTTGTCTGCTCTCACTCAAAACTAGAAGTACAATCTCCTAGCAACCGCTCAGCCAATAGAAAGACTTGTGGGACTGGGCGGGAACAAACCTCTTTGGGGTGCGCTCGTTTTGACGCTCTGTGGATTTTCCTGTGTGGCTGCCGCATCTGCGCACTAACAGCCTGGCTAATATCCGCCCTGATCTGGAGCGGGAGTTTCACCTTTACCAGCAAACTGGACCAGAACCAACAAGACGCTCAAGTAAGTTATTTTTCAAGGCTACTAGCTGCAGTTTATTCCATAAAATTGTTTTGTTATGCTACTTTTTACGACTCCTCGCATTTAATATTGCAACAGGGGCACAGCTAGGTGAGTTAGGTTATTCACGATAGCTACAACTTTTATAAAATGGCCTCACCAGATTTGAGTTTTACCCTAACATACCATAAATCCTCTAATACAGGCCGGTATTCAATTAAAGGCCGGGTCTCCAATTTTGGCCGGTGTCGGAGTCGGCGGAGGTGAATAAAGGCAGGCCTCTTATTGTGGCCGGGTGGAATGTGGTAACAAGCAAGTACGGGGGGCGGTTGTGTCATCGTCTCACTTTTGATTTGCCAGTGACAGACCACAAGGGTACCTTTAACCGTGCGGAGACGAAGAGGAGGCTGTGCCAGAGCGTCGTTACTGACACGCGATCGTTCATGTCGGTTCATTTCCTTTAATGTTTTCTGTCTTTTATTTGCGCCTGATGTGTTTCGCTGCATGCTGTGGAGCGGGGCGCATCACCTTGTCCTCGGGTGACGCACCGATCACTGATGCGGCTGCCAAGCACGGAGCACTCCACTGTTTTTGCGGTCTGTAGATCTGCCTCCTGAGCACGGCCACAGTAACAATCAGGTGTCGCCACCTCAAAAAATTATTTAACACGCGATCGTTCATGTCGGTTCATTTCCTTTGATGTTTTCTGTCTTTTATTTGCGCCTGATGCGTTTGGCTGTGGAGCGCATCACCTTGTCATCCGGTGACGCACCGATCACGCGGCCACCAAGCAGGGAGCACTCCGCTGTTTTTGCGGTCGGTAATCTGCCTCCTGAGCACGGCCACAGTAACAATCAGGTGTTGGCAAATTATTTAACACGCGATCGTTCATGTCGGTTCATTTCCTTTGATATTTTCTGTCTTTTATTTGTGCCTGATGCGTTTTGCTGTGGAGCGGGGCGCATCAACTTGTCATCCGGTGACGCACGCACCGATCACTGATGCGGCCGGCAAGCAGCACGCACTCCGCTGTTTTTGCGGTTGGTAAATCTTTTAGAACTGCAGTTCAAAGGTAACTCATAAGGTGAATATAAATGAACCCAGGTAGCAGTTTTTCTTTAGGATTGAGAGGAGATGCAGGAAGATAATAAACAGACAGGACAGAAAAATAGTCAAATAAGAACAAGTTAGTTTTTGTACCTGGTGGTTGCAAAAAAAAGACACCACTGAAGGTAATCAGAAGTGAGGAACAGAAAATGAAATCATTATTTTAATGTTTAGAGCAGCAGGAACTCTGAGAGGCTGCATCAGTGAGTTTGCAGCCGCTGCGCAGGGGGAGGGGGAGATGGCTGAAGCAGAAACTACCGTTGTTAAAAGAAATGTGTTTAACTTTGAAAATGTGGGCTCAATTTTAATTGTCCAAAACTCCAACGAACCATTAGTTCATTTTGCTCAAATAGAAATCGAGGCCTGCATCTAATACTGGCCCTCCTTCCAATAAAGGCCTGGAGCTTGATGAGCTTGAGTCAAATACAGGCCCGGGCCTGTATTAGAGGATTTACGGTATCACTCGTCCCCAATGCTAGCTCTGGACCTAGTGTAGATGTTTTTGTTTAGTATTCCCACCTTCGTTTTTAATGGTTAGCTCTTTGGACATTACAGTAGTTATTCATTAGCATTTACTCCATGAACATTGTTTCCTTGTCTAACTGCTAACTATCAAAATGTGTTTCATCCATCGACATACATATATCACAATGTTTCATCACAATGCTTTTCTCGCGCTGTAATGAACAAAATGGGTCATCAAAGTAAGAGAATGTTATTAAAAAGTAAAACTCGTTATAATTGCACGATGGAAAATTTTGACCAAAGCCGTAGAAGAAAACCGTTTTTGATAGGGAAACACAATTTGACACACACCTGCCTTGACTGGCGCATCAGCTAGCTTTCAATCTGTTGGTAGGTTTCTGAAAATAATAATAATGCTATGTTAAGTGAGTGTAATCCAGTAGTCATTTCCCCAACAAAATGAAAGTTTCTATTTTTGCTCAATTCCTGCCTCCTGCCATTTCATTTTGCACTCGCATTATTTCTTTTTGTAATCCTGTCGAACCTAGCCGCTGGTCTTTAAACATAATGATCCTAACTTACTAATACTGAGTTTGGGGTTACATAAGCAGTAACAAAACAAAAACAGTTTCTGTTTTTAAGTCTCAGCAATGAGTAAGGTTGTATTTCTGGTGTAAGCGAACTAACATTTGTTTTCTGTGAAATGCGCGAAATGTTGTATTACACAGTCTGTGGTACCGTGATGCAGCACAATTCACTGTTGCATGTTACACCACGGAAGATGTAGAGGAAGATGAATGTAATGGCTGAGGTGGAGGATCTGTAATGACACCAGAAAATAAGAAAATGTGTAAAAGCTTTATTAAAAGTTTAGTCCTGAAATTCTCATGGTAATCCAGGGAAGCAGGTTGGTGCATGGTCAGGGAACAGGCGTGGGTCAGGGCCAGATAAACAGCAGGTTCCATCCCGGCTCCAACCAGAGAGTGCTGCTGTTGTGTCCTTGGGCAAGACACTTAGCCAACTTTGCCTGCTGTTGGTGGTCGGAGGGACCGGTGGTGCCAGTGTTCAGCAGGCCCGCCTCTGTCAGTGTGCCCCAGGGCAGCTGTAGCTACTATCTGGCTTATCACCACCATAAGCATGTGAAAAGGGTGTGACTGTTGTGTAAAGTGCTTTGTAGGCCTTGGACTTGATAAATTTCAATAAATGTGCAAGCCAGTTACAATTTTTTTCAATTTGTAGGTGTTTCCCATTTGCTGTATAACCAAATACAACTTTTTCTGTGTTTTTTGTTTTATTTTTTTAGACTGGTTCCATCAGAGGAGTTACGAGAAACCTTATGGATTTACTGAATGCTCATCTACAAGCAGAGGGCCCGCAACAAACACCAACTGTGCCACAGCGCACAACACCAGCGACAACACCTCAACAGACTATCCCTCGGTCTACAGTTCGTCAAGAAATGTTAAGGTAAGTTAAGTGTAGAAATGTAAATATTTGACATCTGTATTGGTCTACTCAGTGATTAGAAATTAAATTATTCCAATGATTCTTTTGTTATTCATCTTAGAAAGAGGCTTTCTACAATTTACTGTATTTTTTTACATAGTGAAATTAAATTCTGAAATCTGAAATAATGTAAGCAGTGTAGTATAGGCTACAACTAGGGCTGGGCAATATATAGATATTTTAAAATTATCAATATAATTTAAACGAGAAACAAGATGACTTTGTATTGATATAACTAGTCAAGCCACATAAGCTAGCAACTAGCTTGCTCCGTCTCTAAGCGGTCATTTCATGTATTCTCACAAATTTGCTCAATCAGAAAACCTCTGGGTCAATGTTCTGCCCTAAACTTTGCATTTGGCGTTATGGTTTTTAATTACTTGGGGACATTCGTTCATGTTTCATCAAGCCTGTTCACCGTGGTTACCAATGGAGTTCTGTTTACCCCTCCCTCCCTCGTGTAATTGGGAAACCACTAGTAAGTAAGTAAGTAAGTAAAAGTTTATTTATATAGCGCCTTTCACAGATATAAATCACAAAGCGCTGTACAACATGATAAAGATCAGGGCAAATAACTCTAACCAATAAAAACATCAGAAAAACAATAGCTGTGATAAACGTAGAAAATAAAATCATGAGTATAAACAAAGTGAAGGTGTGAACCCGAACAAAGCCATCATTCTGAAACATTTAGGGAGGGAACGCCTGGATGAAAAGGTGAGTTTTTAGATGATTTTTAAAGACCTCTACAGTGTTAGAAAGACGGAGATTTGAAGGTTGACTGTTCCAAAGTCTGGGTGCAATAGTCTGAAAGGCCCTGTCCCCTTTGGTTTTCAGTCTGGTTCGAGGAACAGCCAGGAGGTTTTCAGATGTGGATCTAAGGTTCCGAGAGGTGGTGTGTGGGGATAAAAGCTCAGATAGGTAGCTTGGAGCCTGGTTGTTAAGAGCTCTATAGGTCAGGACTAAAACTTTAAACTGTATTCTATATTCTTCCGGGAGTCAGTGGAGGGACTGTAAAACTGGAGTGATGTGAGCTCATCTGCTGGATTTGGTTAGGAGTCTGGCTGCTGCATTTTGGATGGCTTGAAGGCGTGAGAGGGAGGTTTTGCTGAGACCAGTAAAAAGAGTGTTACAGTAGTCTAAGCGTGATGACACAAAGGCATGGATGATTTTTTCCAGATCTGCAGTAGAAACCAGTTTACGGACTTTTGAAATGTTTCTCAGTTGAAAGAAACAAGAGCGGCAGATGGTTTTGACGTGTGAGTCTAAACTTAAAGCTGGATCAAAAATAACTCCTAGGTTTCTAATGTTGGCCTTGGCTGATGGGCAAAAAGAGGCGATTTCCTGCTCGATTTTTGGCTGAAGTTTCGGGGGTGCAGCGATCAGGGTCTCTGTCTTGTTGGCGTTGAGAACAAAAAAGTTGCTGGACAGCCAGTTACTGATCTGGGTCAGGCAGAGTACAAGTGTGGCCAGCCTGTCCAACTGGTGTGGCATAAAGGACATATAGAGCTGAATATCATCAGCGTAGATGTGGAGGGAGATGTCTGGGAAAGACTGAATGATGCCAGCTAGGGAAAGAATATAGAATGCAAATAGTAGAGGCCCTAGAACTGAACCTTGTGGGACCCCGCATGTTAGAGAGGCAGTATCTGAAGAGAAGGTTTCGGACTTCACTGTGAATGTTCTGTTGGTGAGATAGGAAGAGAGCCAGTCTAGAGCAGAACCTGAAATCCCAGCCAGGGCATTTAACCTGTTTAGTAGAACGTTGTGGTCTACAGTGTCAAAAGCTGCACTGAGGTCGAGCAGGACCATGACAGAACATTTCCCTGCATCAGCAGCCATCAGGAGGTCATTATGCACCCTTACTAGAGCAGTCTCTGTTGAGTGTTGCTTCAGAAAGCCAGACTGGAAGGGGTCAGAGATCTTTGACTTAGAAAACCAGGATCTGAGTTGGGTTTCAACAGCCTTCTCAAGTACTTTGCTGATGAAAGGTAGCTTAGAAATAGGCCTAAAGTACAGAGAGCCAGAGTGGCCAAATTACCTCAAACATTTTGTAATGGTTTCAACAGGAAATGTTAGGGTTAACATTTAATTTTGAAGGCGAGTTCAGCGCTAAAAGTTTTTCTGGTTCTGGTCTTTTATGTTTTGCTATGGTCGGGGCTCAGCCACGTGAGTTCGGAATAGAACGGGTGGTTTCTTGTTCACATGTGATTCCCAGGACTTCTCAGGAATGCGGAAATCCCTGAGCATGTGGGCGGCGGTAAACAAAATTACCAGTTACTCAGAGAAACATGGAACGCATGATGCCAGACGATCATCAGACAGCAGAGGAACAGCCTTATGTTCTACACTTTCTACACATACAACAGCTCTAGTGCTCCACCTTCTGCGCTGTAACTGCTCAGTCTTTAACTTTGTCTTATTTTCTTTCTTACACATACAATGCTCAGCATAAATGAGTACACCCCCTTTAAAAAGTACAAATTTAATCAATCGCTCCATGAACAAAAGAACATTTTCCAGAATTTTCACAAGGCTGGGTTTTATTGGAGACTTGTTTAACTCTTGTAGTGAAATTGGGGGGTTAAATTATGACCAATAAGATGTGATGATTCTATACAAATATAGAATACCAACCTGATTGATCTTTGAAAGTTTAACCAGAGGAATTTAGTATTCTTTGCTTATTCAGTGACCATGAACACACTTCGTATTGATTCAGACAGAGTCAAGTATATCATTAAAATAAACTTTATTTTCTAGACTAATACATGACAAGTTATGAATAACATTTATGTGATGGAATGGTGATGTGTGATGGTGGAATGTGATGTTTATCAGAACCCTTGTATCTGGAAGAACTGTGAGTTCTGAGTATAAATGATTTTGGTCTGCTATAAACTAGAGAGTTGATAATTTATAGAACGGCATCAGACGCAATCTTGTTGTGTCTACGTACCCGTGATGGAGACTCTTTTGGATCTGAGATGTCAGGGCGTCGGGTGACCCCAATGCACTGAGATTGTAGATTACCCGCAATGCGACCAGGTCAGTCCAGAGTCCTCTCCAGGTCACAACAAACAGGTGGACTTGTTTTGCGTCTCCACGTATGTCAGAGAGTTGCAGTAGCTCTGGAAGAGCTGTTGTGTCTGTAATCACTTGCAGAGTCGTGGCAAGGTTTTCACTTAAGGTCAAAAGAGATTGTTTCAAAAAGGCTTCTTTCCCAATTTGGCCGAATCGAGGTGTCAGCTGGAAACGGAGTTAATCAGGAAGTAAATTCTGTTTTATTACCGCCATGTTATGATTCTGGCGAATCAGAATCTGACATGTTTGTTTACGTTTACTAAGCATCCCTCAGAACAACCTTCACCAGATACTAGAATGTTCTAGTTCTGTGGATAAAGAAAATGTATGTGCAGTGACGTTAACTTTAACCTTGTGTCATATGTATGGTATGGAGTATGGTTGATTAACTTGTTAAATCAGACAGCACGGATCAAATTATGTAATATCATTGTCGGAACAATATTCATTTCATCTTCACTCAATTGGGCACAGATTATTCAAACAAGTAGCATCTGGTTCATTCAGCTATATGATTATTTAATTTTTAAGTTGTAAAAGTTCACTTTTTATTCAGAGTGGAATCCAGCAGTCTGAGATAAGAGGAAAGCTCGAAGACCTTGGGAGAGAATGTTTGTTGACTATCTTGTTGTCTTGTAACTGTCATGGTCTGCGTCTGCCCCTTCCTTCATGTGCCTCCTGGTGTTTCTCCATCCTCTCCAGGGGCTCCTTTTGTGTCCTAGCACCCTCATGTGTCATGTCTGTGTCTTCCTCATGTGTCTTCTGGTTTTCCCCATTTGCCCCTAGATCTCCAGCCCTCTAGGTTTCTCAAGTCATTTCCTTTAGCTACAGCCTTTCATGATTTAGTATGTTTTTTCCCATCAGTGTTTATTATTTTTCTCCCACCTCCCTTTGAGTTGTAGTTATGTTTCCTGCTCTTTTGTATTAGGTTTTATTCTTAGGTCAAGTTAGTTTCTCCCCTGATTCGTCATTGCCTTCACCTGGTCCTCCTCCCACACCCTTCACACCTGCAGCTCATCTCCCTCTCATCCTCCCTGTGTATTTAAGCCCTGTCTTGTCTCAGTGTCTTGTCGGTCCATTGTTTGTATTCTGTCGGTCTCGTCTTGGATTACTAGTGTTCTTGGTCTTCTTGTCTCGAGTGTTTTTTGGATCTCCAGATCGTTATCTGGACTTTTGGATTTTGGCTTCCAGCCTTTGGACTTATTTTTTCTTCTCCTTAAAATAATCTCTCCTTATTCATCATCTCTGCCTCGTGTCCTCCTGGGTATCTGCATATTTGGGTCCTAAACATCCTCGAAACGTGACAGTAACAAGCACTGGATTTTAGGAGACAGAAAAATCCACCCAGTTAGGGAGCATATACTTGCAGATGATGTAGGTAATATATGTAATATATAGGTGCTGTGTGCGCCATATGGTGTCACGGGAAACGGTAACCACTTTGGCTCTCTACTGCACCTGCAGAGGGTGAAACCTTCTCAACATATTGGCTTAGTCACGGGATGATGATGATGATGATGTCTTATCATCTTGGTCTACATGACCCTGTCTGCAAATGTTTACTAGAAGCTTCTGGTTCGCCAGATTGGCATATGGCTTCTCCACAGCTGAAATATTCAACTGCACAATCGCCCACCGCAGTGGTAATGAGGTTCTGGGCTGGGTGATTTATATATTTGCATTTCTTTATATTTGATGCACTTTGCATGGCTTACATTGTTTATTTTATTTTCTGTTTCCTTATGTTTATTTTATTTTCTGTTTCCTTAGAATTTGTTTTGTTTTCTGGCTCAAAGTAGATTGTTACGCAGGTTAACATAATTTTTGTTGTCCAAAAATTTTTTACAACCTGTTTATTTTGAACTGTATGGATTGGACACATCTCATCATAACATGGTTTTGTTTTAATAATACAATAACAACACAAATAAAGGTTAACTATGATGCAATTTTTACAGGTAGCCTTAATAATGTATTTATTTTCTTTGAAACCAACATTCTCATGTCTCTGTGGCAGAAGTGGTGTTTGACTCAGCAGCAAAGACGCCGCAGGGTGAACACGTTTATCGACATGTCTTCATAAATACTTTACACCCATTTTGGTTTGGCTTCAGAAAGCAGCAACATGTACTTCATGATTGATCATGACAGCTATGGGCTCTGTTGTGGTGTGTTACTGCTGTTTTATTGGGGGGGGTCCCATATTTTATGCCACAGTGTGTAGATGTTTAATCTTTAGTGACTGGTTGGCATCAAACACATATTACTCACTTTACTGCCTCGCAAAAATGACCAAACACATAACCGTCTGCCATAATGACCCTGAATATTCATGATAATTTTATTTTTTGGGGTTAGCTTTACCCTAACAGCAGTTTGTAGTCCAGACAGCCTCATGAACATCCTCCCAACATCTCACAAAATCAGCTGTTTCTCTTTTTCATAAAGATTACATCAGAAAACACGAGTACTCATTCACATGTAATTATTTTTTCTTTTATTTTGAAAAATGTTTTAACAGGCAGATTGTCTAACATAGATGTTTGTCTTTGACTTTTCAGGGAACTTTTATTTTATCTTCTTTTTTAAAATGTTTAAATTTAGAAAAATTGTTTTAATTCACTTATCTTCTTTAACCTCTTCTTCCTAAAAGACTGGTGTCAGCGCCCAACAATCACTGGGTGCTACCATCTGCGTCACCAGGCAGCTTGTTTAACTTTTTCTTACTTTTGAAATGTATATTTGAAAAATTTCACAAGGTCCTACTGATTCCAAGTAGCTACCTGAGCAGGTCTGGTTCCTACACCAGCATGCTGCTCTTCAGAAATTCTTTGGTGTGACTTTTGGTAGCAGTACATCCCAGTGAGGAGACCAAACCAACAAGAATTGTGAATAAGTTCTACAGACGTGACATTTTTGCGTGGAAAAATTTTCAAAAGAGAATTGTCAGTTCTGCAGGTGGGGTCAAATGGGCATTGGTTCCTACTGAAATATGATTGGTCCAAAAAAGTGCTTCTATCCTGTCACTCATCTGTGCAATGATCACATTATAGGTGGGTGTAATTCCAAGTCCAAACACCAGTGGCACTAATGAGCTAAATAGGAATTTTCAGCATGAAATTTTGTGAAAGTGTTGGATTAAAACTTGGCCCCTATAAAAATATTGTGGCCCCCTTGGTGGCCCCATACTCAGAAAATCCTAGATCCACCACTGCCCTGTTTTGGGTTTAGCCTAATAGTAGAAAAATAATCCAGAGGTTAAACAATAGGTTAGCAAACAGTTCTTCTCTTCTGCCTTTTTAAAAGTTATGTAAACATTTAGAGGGATTTCTAGAATTTTAACTTTCTGTTTTTTGGTATTTAGATACTTTAGGTCAGCCAGAAGCACAGTACTTAAATGTTACATACCGGTATATTGTTGTGTATACTTTTTGGATATTTTTTAATTTATCTTACTCACGTACACCATTTATTTCTGGTCACATAAGAAATCACAGAAGCAACTTTGTTGTGCGGCGCCGGAGGAAAGGTCAAGGAGAGGCCAAGATGACTATAATTAGTTTCCATCAGTCTGGAGCAAACCCCATACAGACTGCTATGACATTTCTCTGAAGTCTTGTCAGTTTTTTTTTCCTGTGGCTGATTGAAAACTTAGTCAATAAAACAATATTAGTTCTCAAAAATGGTAAAAATAAATGTGTTAAATCTTATTCATTTTAAACATCTCTATTTACTGTACCTCCAGTCACATGGTTTAAATATCAGATTAAGAACAAAGTCGCATTAGAAGAAAAAAGACAACACTTAGCATGAAAGGGTCTTTTATATCCTCAGCATGTTTTAATTCAGTGTGTTTTCCACTAATGTGACTAAATGAGAGTATAACTGTGCAGTTTTGTACTTGTAGTCTCCTGCTGTTTAAAGAAACAGTTTTTTATTCCATGGAGGACATCCTAATTGTCCTTAGTTGAACCCTCTCCTCTGTCTTTTCCTCTTCTCATTGGTTCTTTCCACTAATAGTTAAAGAGGAGAAGCTCAGCTAATAATGGGAAAAGTCTGTGTTTGAATTTTTTATTGAATTTTAGATGTTGTATTTCAGGAATTTTTTTGAACAGTTTAGGCTATTCTAATTGGTATTAGAGCCCTGCACGGGCCTAAAATCTGAGCCCGTGTCCGGCCCGGCCCGAGGGGGTGAAGCCCCAGCCCGTCCCGGCCCAAAAAGGTTTTCAGGATTCTCTGGCCCGACCCGAGCCCGACTTTTTTTAACCAACTAAATGAAAACAAAGTGCGTAAATCCTGACCGATGTGTTAAAAGACGTGCACGATCCGATCAATTTGTTTTTCCCTCATTTACCGTCACGGAGATAACAGCGCAGGCTCTGGTGGTAATCAAGTTCAATTTGATCTCTTTCCGACAATTTTCACAAGAAAACAAAACAGTTAAAAGCAGGGCTTCTGTTGTGTTGACCGGATAGTTCCCGTATTTGACCGTTTATTTTGACGGAGAAAGAATAAAAAGAATTACCCCGACGCATGCAGACGAACTGACATTTTATTCGTTACACACATCGCAGATGTAGCTAAATCACTCAAGAAAAGATTCCCATCTGAACATCTGAGCTGGACACTGCTCAGCACAGCTCGCTGTCAGCGCATATGTGCACAGCGAGCTGAAGTTGTGGAGATTGGCTTGGAGCGCGTCGCAGAACCAGGGCGCATGCGGGAAGATTCCTCCCACTGAAGCGAGAGTTTTCCAAACCCTGTCTCTCAGAGAGACTTGTCACTTAGAAAATGTTCCCTGATTATGAAACTTTGGCTGAATAGTGCTTGTTCCTGTCTCCAATGTGGCGACACATCCTGGAGCCGTCTGAGGAGAAGCCCAGAATCTCACATCCTCTTCAGCTCAGGAAGCGCCTATGATTACGCACAAGCGTGACCCCTCAACCCGGTCTCACAGTAAGACTGGGTTGGGCCCGTTCAGGTTTACACAGACAATCTTTACATAGAATTGACTTACAGATATAAAATTAATTCAGTAAAATATAAAGCATTTTATTTAAATATCCATTCATTATTTTACAAGCACAGAGAGCCGCATCAGATTCAGATCAGCGGGAAGATTCCTCCGACTGAATTCAGTCGGAGGAATCTTCCCGCATGCGCTCTGGTTCTGAGACGCGCTCCAAGCCAATCTCCACAACTTCAGCTCGCTGTGCACATATGCGCTGACAGCGAGCTGCGCTGAGCAGTGTCCAGCTCAGATGTTCAGATGGGAATCTTTTCTTGAGTGATTTAGTTACATCTGCGATGTGTGTAACGAATAAAATGTCAGTTCGTCTGCATGCGTCGGGGTAATTCTTTCTATTCTTTCTCCGTCAAAATAAATGGTCAAATATGGGAACTATCCGGTCAACACAACAGAAGCCCTGCTTTTAACTGTTTTGTTTTCTTGTGAAAATTGTCGGAAAGAGATCAAATTGAACTTGATTACCACCAGAGCCTGCGGTGCTATCTCCGTGACGGTAAATGAGGGAAAAACAAATTGATCGGATCCTGCACGTCTTTTAAAACATTGGTCAGGATTTACGCACTTTGTTTTCATTTAGTTGGTTAAAAAAAAGTCGGGCTCGGATCCTTTTCTGACCTTCCCCACCTACAAAGTTCAATTACAACAATCAGACGTGACAGAGCCTGGATTTGTATTCTGAACAGTCTAAACATGTTTTAAAAAGAAAAATATAACAAAAGTGGCACCTGCTCAGTAAAACCACCAACAGGATGAAAAACATCAAAATATTGTAGGCAGAGACGGGCTACAACTTCTGGATCCACTTTATATAAATCATTTTATTGATTATCGTCTTATGAAAGATAACTTTGATGTACACGAGCGACCGGTACCGGCTGCTGTCACCTGTTGTGAGCAGCGCTCTGCTGTCTGAGGGTAGGCCCCGCCCACAACGCTGCGGCTGCTGTTGCTCCCAGTGTTTTCTTTACTGTGGGAAACGGGTAATAATGGCTCTTTGATGGGAACAGGTTGCCGACCCCTTGTTTAAGTGTTTCAAAATTTTTTAATGAATTTGATTAAAAATAAAGGCGCCCGTGTCCAAGGTAATTACACAGTCGTTGGCCCGAAGCCCGGCCCGAGGGCCGTCTGGCCGGGGCAACCCGAGGGCCTAGGGTTTCAGTGCAGGGCTCTAATTGGTATCACATGTTCTTGACTCAAAAACTTGAGTTACTTCATACGGGACATTACCCTGTAGTCCTCTGCCAACCAGGAGCTGCACTTGTCAGTTAGTCAGGGTAGGAACATTATATATATATATATATATATATATATATATATATATATATATATATATATATATATATATGTACCGGGAATTCATTCACTCAGAGACAACAGAAGAACGAGAGTCAAGTTTAAAAGTTAAGAATTTTATTACTAACAAATTAAACTAGACTGACTTTAAAACTAAATGTATGGTGTAACTAAAAGGGATGAGACGGTTGATGGATGACGTGTGATGTTAAATCAGAACCAGCAAATCTGAAGAAGCGATTGTTCTGACGGGAACTGAAGGTGTTGTTAGGACATTAAGCTTTGGTTAGCTTCAGAAACACATGAGACACCATCATGTCGGTCTACCTACCCTTCGTGGAAATCCTCTGTAGATCAGGAATATGGAGGTCCAGTAGACCCTCTCTGGAACCGAGCCGGTAGGAAAAGCCACGGTTCCGATCAGACTCGTCTTGAGTTACTTCCCGTTACACGACAAGTTATTGGCGTCTGGTGAGACCCAAGCCTGGGTCCGGATGGTTGAGCTTTTGTTCTGAAAGGAACTGTTGTCGCTGTTGGAATAGCGACTGGATTTTTCAGCTTGTCGTTGTTCTTTCGGTTAAAGAGTATAGATCAGGATTGGCCTCTCCGTCACTTTCTCTGGAACACTTTGAGCTGGCGTTAGAGATGACGTGGCATAGTTTTATACTTCGGATGTTATGGTTTATTGTCGAATGAAAAATTACCAAACACCATCAGAACCACGCCTCCGTCAGATCTGTTAGATTCTGATTGGATCAGTGAAAGGAATGTGTCATGTCATTTCAACACTATGTGAAATGAGTTCTGTTGGAACACTTAAAGTCATAGCACCTTTATATTCTATAGGATTATCATAAAGAAATAAAAATTTTGATTTCACAGATTGGTCACATCTTATTTATTGACTAACACTTTGATTAGATTAGCTTTATTAAAATAGAGTTCTTTGATTAATTAAAAGAAAAGAGTTCATTCTTCGTTCTTCTGTTGAGCTGAAAATAAGCAGGTTAGAAAGAATGCACGAGACCTTGAGGCTGTCTCATGCAGACTAGTCTTGAGCAAAGAAGGAAAAAATAAGAGTCATTCCATTCCATTACACAGAGCATGGTGAGCTGCCTTGTTGACTGACATCTGTAGCTGTGAGCATGTCATGTTGTTTGTTATTCAATGGCATGCAGAAACAGTTTGAATGACAGCTGTAGATCCCACCCCACAACTGACAGCCATAAACGGACCGTGGCCAGATTATACACCCTCTGGCTGCTTTACTGTGTACACCTGTCAAACTTCTCATAAACCCAAATGACTGATCAGCCAAACACATAGTGGCAACCCAATGCATTTAAGCATGTAGACACAACCGAGACGATCCGCTGCAGTTGAAACCGAGCTTCAGAATGAGGAAGAATGGTGATTTAAGTGACTTTGAATGTGGCATGGTTGTTGGTGCCAGACATGCTGGTCTTAGTATTTCATAAACTGCTGATCTTCTGGGACTGTCATGCACAACCATCTCTAGGGTTTACAGAAAAGATTCACATCATGGATGTGCAGCTGACAAATCTGCAGCAACTGTGTGATGCTCTTGTGTCAATATGGACCAAGATCTCTGAGGAATGTTTACAGTACCTTGTTGATTCTATGCCACAAATGATTAAGGCAGTTCTGAAGGCAAAAGGAGGTACAACCTGGTACTAGCATGGTGTAGCCAATAAAGTTGCTTGTCAGGCCAGATCTCACCTCCACCTCCTGACCAAAGTGGTTGTTTCCTCCTACCCAGCAGAGACTTCATATTTCGACACAACTTGTGTAAAACAACATGGAGTAGGTCCTTAACTGAGACCAGGAGCAGAGTGTCACTACGCAGACCTCATGAAGTTTGATGAAAAACATTTGATTAAAGCCCTGAGGTCAGACTGGGGCATCTTTGGAGTTTATCTTTCCCATCATCCATTTAAAGAACTCCAGATTTGGCTCATCTCATCTCTGTGTTTCCTTTTAAACCAGCAAATCCAGTAAACATGACTAAAGAAAGCTCAGATCCCGTTTCAGAAGGTGGCACACTCCATCCATCCATCCATCCATCCATCCATCCATCCATCCATCCATCCATCCATCCATCCATCCATCCATCCATCCATCCATTCATTCATTCATTCATTCATTCATTCATTCATTCATTCATTCATTCATTCATTCTCTTTCACTTATTCGAGGTCGGGTCAGCAGCTCAAACAGAGAGGCCCAGACTTCCCTCTCCCCAGCCACCTGGGCCAGCTCCTCCGGGGGAATCCCTAGGCATTCCCAGGCCAGCTGGGAAAATTCAGGGCTGGCTCGATCCTGCCCAGGTATGGTATAAACTCAATTCAATTCAAAAATACTTTATTAATCCAAGAGGGAAATTGATTGCTGTAGTAGCTCAGAATAATAATAATAATCAAGTCATCAAAGAGTTGTTGTATATTACAATGGCTGTTGGCAGGAAGGATCTCCAGTAGCGGTCAGTGTTGCAGCCAAACTGAAGAAGCCTCTGACTGAAGACACTCTTCTGTTGTCGGACAGTCTTGTGAAGAGAATGCTCAGGGTTGTCCATAATTTTCTTGATTCTCTGGAGAATCCTTCTTTGCATTATCTCCTCCAGTGGTTCCACAGTCATCCCCAGAACAGAACCAGTCTTTTTTATTAGGCTGTTGAGCCTTTTCAGGTCCCTGCTTCTGATGCTACTACCCCAACAGACGATGGCTGAAGAGATTACACTCTCAACAACAGACTTGTAGAAGATCTGCAGCATCTTGCTACAGACATTGAAGGACCTAAGCGTCCTCAAGAAGTGCAGTCTGCTGTGTCCCTTCTTGTAAACGGCTTTGCAGTTCTTTCTTGTGTTCCCATCTGGGTAACCTGTGTTTTTTCCATGCTCAACTGGTCTTTTATTCAGTCCTCTTTCCAAGGTTGTTCGCTTCGAGTTGAACTGTTCCAACACACTCATTGTCAACTGATTGGCTGGCTCAGAGTCATGCCTACAGTTAGGGGAGCCTCAGATTGGAGGATAAAATTAGCCAGCAGGGGCTTCACGCATGTGTGATTCATTATCATTCTGGATACTGAGAAGCAAACATCTCCTCTGGCTGAAGATTTGTCTATCTCTGACATGTGATAAGAGGAGTACACACTTAGAAACAGCGCTACCGAGCCTTTAGTTTCTTCGTGCAAGAATAGACGTTGCAGTCTGGATGTAATATCAGAGTCAGCACATCCAAAAGCAACGCATTTGTTTAACTTAAGGGAGACACCACGGATTTGTCTGCGCGTCTTTTGCCCCACCCATGTGCTTGGAGATTTCTGTGTTACTGAGAAGTGTGTGTGAACAAAACTTAGCGGTGTGGGACCTGGACCGATGCCACCCAGCCAGAACTGGACCGGGCCAGATGTGGAAGTGACAATAGTCCCTCCAACATGTCATGGGTCTCATACCGGTTGGACGTGCCAGAAAAACCTCACCAGGGATGCATCCAGGACATAGGTGGAGATCCCAGGGGGGACGGGGGGGGGGGGGGGGGGGGGGGGATGCGTCCCCCCCTCACACAGAGTTGTCCCCCCCCACAAAAGTTATTGTAAACACATAAATGCTATCAGTATCTGTATTGTCTTCTGAAACCACAATGTAAAAGTTAGTCTGCAAATACAAAACAATGTGTTTTTAATTGTTGAGAAATTATAGTCCACCCCCACCCCCCCCAATTCCTCAAGTTGGTACAGTCGGTCCACACACACTGTTTCCAACGGGTGGGGCTGCCTGCTTTGCCCCGCTCACAGCTTCACAGCAGCCCGCAGGCTCACAGGAGGCAGGAATCAAAAAGCCAGCGGTTTCCAGCAGTAAGTCATTTATCACACGCTTGTTCTACAAACTTCAACATGTATGTCAGATGTGGTCATAAATGTCAAACATAGACACCGATTATCTTTAGATTTTGATCACCGGTCGGAGACCCCTTTATGACAGACCACCACCACCACAGTAAAAAAAGTGGTCACTTCGTGTTCTCTGGTCATTCCAGGATTATTCCGCTATTATTATTCCATTCACTAAGGTGATCAAAAGTTCCTTTTTCCGGACACGTACGCTTTCACGGTCTGCTCCTGGAATCTGCGGAGCATTTATAGATCGATGAAAATGTCCGTGTTTCATCCTATTTAGCAGATGAATATGGTAGAATCAAAACTAACTGGTCCGATGTGTGGAAAACCACAGCGTTTAACCGCTCTTATCCCGTCTTCCCCAGGCTCTGCAGCTGTTTACAACATGTCAACGTGCAGGTGCACCATGCAGCTTAGGGATGAACTGGTTGCAGCAAATGTGTGGTGGAGGCACGTTGCTCAAAGCTCTCAGTGTAAAACATAGAGCCAAAGATCCCGTTGGCCACAGACCCAAAAACACCATGAAAACTGAGAAACGTGAGAGATTGATTAAACTGAAAGATAAACTATAGAGTATGTATATGTTTAGTGTATTTGTAAAGTAAATGTTTTTAATTTTTATTATTAAAGTGAAACAAATATTTCAAGAATATATTTTTTAGATTTTGTGTATCTTTTCGTTCAGTAGGACTTAGATAAAGTTATTAAATATTACAGAGTTATTCTCTAGTAGCCTACAAACATTTCTATGATTTATTAAAGAGATTTCAGTCATTTTGATACTTGACTTGTGAAAGCTGATTTGAAGTTTGTTATTTTTTCTAGACATATTTAGAAGGAAATTTTCAAATATATTATAATCAATATGGAACTATTTGGATTTTTGTAGCTTTCATATTATGTGATTTAATAAAATTTTAATTTGACGTTTTATGTTCTCTCTCTTTGTTGTGAAAAAGTTAGATATGTTTTAGTACTTAAAATTAATGCTTTGCATCCGTCCACACGTGTAGCTGCTGGTCAGCTAATAGCCATGTCATTTCAGGACATGTTGCTTCAACTATTAACGATCTACTTTAAATCTTTATTCTGAATTGCTTATTCCGTTTTAGGCCACAGTCTTGTTATTGAAATGAAAACAGAAAGAAAGGATGCTTATGGAGATGTACAAAATTGGCAAGATATTATTGTTGATCAAAATCCTCCAGCTCCGTTCTAATGACAACATCCCATCTGTGTATGTGTGTTGCTGTCCAACTGTCAGCAGACCAGGTCAGCTGAAATGGCAGAGAAATGAAAAATGGCAGACATCAAGTCGTTTTTTAATGCTCCAGAACGTCAAGTAAGTAGAAACTTGCATTTTGATAAAGACATCTATAAGAAAGAAATGAAATGCCTATGAAATTGTTTCTAAATGGTTTCATTAGGCAAAGTCCAGTCACTTGAGTAAAGGCAGGCAGAGCCTGTCAGACACAGGCACAGTCACAGGTTAGTCTCTTATGTAGGACTGGCTGGCTGGTCAAAATGTAGTGAACCTCTTTTAATTATGTAGAGTAATGGTTTATGCTCTTTTATGAAAGAGGAACCATCCTACATATTTTATAGTTTTAAGAAGACTCAAAGGTTGTTTTCATCGATAAACTGTCGATAATATCCGTGGATCTGTGTTTCAGTTCAATGAAGAGACA
Organism: Nothobranchius furzeri; assembly: GCF_043380555.1. Classification (NCBI taxonomy): domain Eukaryota; kingdom Metazoa; phylum Chordata; class Actinopteri; order Cyprinodontiformes; family Nothobranchiidae; genus Nothobranchius; species Nothobranchius furzeri. The sequence goes on from NC_091741.1 coordinate 110,155,136, forward strand.
AGTTTGAAAGTTAAAAGATTTAATTCTTCAAATTAAACTAATGATTTTGAAATAACAAGCAGAGGAAACAACAATCAACATTGACAACTTTGTTGAACAATCTTTAACAGTTGATATTGTAAACTTGCTCAAATAGACCTTGTGGTGAATGGGTGAAGATTGAATATGAGGTGAGATGAATGCGTGTGTGCATCTGATTTTGCTTCAGGAAGAAACAGGTGTCTGAGTGAAAAGTGATGTTTTGGATAAACTTAGGTCTTATTGGAAAAGATGCATCAAACGTTATCTTTGTGTACTGCCTCACGGAAGTCGGACACTCTTTTTGATCCGGGACGCCAGAGGATGGTGACGTTTCATCCAGGTGACACCAGCGGCTGGCAGAGGAGACGTAGATGTCCGTGGCCCGGTCCAGAGATGCCCGCGGTACACGTTGATGGAAAAACGTTTGCAGATGCGTTTTCTTAAGCTTAGTTCACTCAGAAATGAAAAGACTCGAGGCGAGTCCGCGTTAGTTGTTGCAATTCAGCTATTCCTGTCTGACTAGGCAAGATTAGCGTGGGGGGGGGGGGGGGGGTGAGCCGATCGGCTCTGTCCCCCCTTTTGCATTTATTCAGGTCTTCTCTCTTTCGGGGTCAAGCACGAAATGAATCATCAGACTGAAACTTACCAAAAGCCTTTCTCTTCTCAAAGCAAAACTTGTGCGTCAGAGCAAATGTGTTTTGGAGTTTACTGTGAGAGAGTGTGTGTGTGTGCAGGTCATTATAACATCTTCAAACATTATTTAATTAAGCAGTGATTCATTAGTTATTATGATTACCCAAAGCATAATAATCATTCATTTGATTAAAACACATTTATAATGAGCAAAGTGATAATACTGATCATTTAACAACTTAAAATAAAGGGAAGGAAGTTTGTTATGTTATGACTACTTTTCCATGAGAACACATCTTCTGGCGCTGCAGGTGGCAGATGTTATGGTTTCCAGCAGACTCTTGCAGACTTCATGTCTGCAAAGGTCTCAATCTGTGGGTGAAAGTTCTCAGCGACCCAGCTCTTGACTCAGCCGAGTCAAATGACCTTTGGCACAGAAAACCCCTATTTCCTCACGTTACACTTCTAAGGACATACAGTTTTGTATGTAGAGAGCTTTTTTTTTCATATCCCCCCCAAAAAATTACTCTCTGAAGTTTTACTGTTTATTGTCCCCCCAAAATTGAAATGGGATTTCCGCCCTTGATCCAGGAGACACCCTAACCAGATGACCGATCCACCTCAACTGCATCCTCTCCATGTGGAGGAGTCTATTCCGAGCCCCTCCTGGATGACCGGTCTTCTTACCCTATCTAAGGGAGAGCCCAGACACCCTGTGGAAAAAACTCATTTTGGCCGCTCGAATCCACAATCTCATTATTTCAATCGATCAATCAATCATCAATCAATCAATCAATCAATCAATCAATCAATCAACCAATCAATCAATCAATCAATCAAATTTTATTTATATAGCACTTTTCATGCAAAGCAAGCAACACAAAGTGCTTAACAGATTAAAATGACCCATATAACCCACCTTCCCTCCCTTTCCCACACTTAAAACAATTACGACCGTTTCACCCCCATTCCACAAACCATTCCCAGGCGCGCACGCACACACACACACACACACACACACAGACACACACACACAAACACGCACACACACACAAACACACACACACGCACACACACACACACACACACACACACACACACACACACACACACACACACACACACACACACACACATGCACACACGCAAACATACACACACACACACACACACACACACTCGTACACAACACTTTAAAAGACCACAGTAAACACTAGGCTGAGCTCAGATTGGACAGGTAATGAAGACACGCCATCAAGGGAGCCATCTGCCTCGACAGCAGCAGATCCACGGCAGCAGCCAAGACACCAATCCAGGGTGCCCTGGGATGGAGGGTGGCAACCCCAGGGGCGCAGATAGGATTTTCAAACTGGGGGGGGGGGGGGGGGGGCAAAGTTCCAATGTACCCTACCCCAAACACACACACACACACACACACACGCACACACACACACACACACACACGCACGCACGCACGCACACACGTACACATACACAAACTATTGCAAGCACCTTAACTAGAGCTCGGTCAGTTTGTGTACTTGCATCCAATGGTTTACGTAAAAACTAACACTTTCATATATGTGTTAGAAGCCATTATGCAGCGGAACACTGGCAACAAAACTCTGCCTGATCAGCACTATAAATGATAAATGATCCGCACTTGTATAGCGCCTCTCAGAGTAAGGACTCCAAAGCGCTTTACACTACAGTGTATCATTCATCCATTCACACACATTCACACACTGATGGTGATGAGCTACGATGTAGCCACAGCTGCCCTGGTGCGCAGTGACAGAGGCGCCCCACTATTTCATTCAGTCATTTGTTATTCTTCCAATCAAGTACTAACCAAAACCTCATGCTTTATGTAAAACATTACATGATTTTCAGCATACCATTCTTTACAGAAAACATAAAAGCCCTAAAAAACTGCACATAAAATATATTTAAAAACGATATTCATTTATCACTTAGAGCAGTGATTCCCAAACTTATTTAGCCGCGCACCCCCTTCTATGTCCCGACCATGCTGACACCCCCCCCAGCCCCACATCAGGGCATGGCTATATATGTATGTATATATATATATATATATATATATATATATATATATATATATATATATATATATATATATATATATATATATATATATATATATATATATATATATATATATATATATATATATATATATATATATATATATATATCTCAGACGTCACGCTAAACCAGGGGTTGGCAACCTGTTCTCATCAAAGAGCCATCATTACCCGTTTCCCACAGTAAAGAAAACACTGGGAGCCGCAACAGCCGCGGCGTTGTGGGCGGGGCCTACCCTCAGACAGCAGAGCGCTGCTCACAACAGGTGACAACAGCCGGTACCGGTCGCTCGTGTACGTCAAAGTTATCTTTCATAAGAAGAAAATCAATAAAACGATTTATATAAAGTGGTTCCAGAAGTTGTAGCCCGTCTCTGCTACAATATGTTGATATTTTTCACCCTGTTGGTGGTTTTACTGAGCAGGTGCCACTTTTGTCATACGTTTCTTTTTAAAACATGTTTAGACTGTTCAGAATACAAATCCAGGCTCTGTCACGTTTGATTGTTGTAATTAAACTTTGTAGGTGGGGAAGGTTAGAAAAGGATCCGATCATTTTGTTTTTCCCTCATTTACAGTGACGGAGATAACGGCGCAGTGCGCCTGGCTCTGGTGTTAATCAAGTTAAATTTACAACAATTTTCACAAGAAAACAGAACAGTTAAAAGCAGGGCTTGTGTTGACTGGACAGTTCCTGTATTTGGCCGTTTATTTTGACGGAGAAAGAATAGAAAGAATTACCCCGACGCATGCAGACGAACTGACACTTTATTCGTTTCGCAAATCGCAGATGTAGCTAAATCACTCAAGAAAAGATTTCCTTCTGAACATCTGAGCTGGACTCCGCTCAGCGCAGCTCACTGGCAGCACGTACGTAAGGTGCACATCGAGCTGAAGATGTGGAGAAGGGCTTGGAGCGCGTCGCAGAACCAGAGCGCATGCGGGAAGATTCCTCCCACTGAAGCAAGAGTTTTCCAAACCCAGTCTCTCGGAGAGACTTGTCACTTAGAAAATGTTCCCTGATGATGAAACTTTGGCTGAATTGTGCTTGTTCGTGTCTCCAATGTGGCGACACATCCTGGAGCCGTCTGAGGAGAGTCCCAGAATCTCACATCGTCTTCAGCTCAGAACGCGCCTATGATTATGCACAAGCGTGACGCATCAACCCGGTCACACAGTAGACCGGGTTGGACCTGTTCAGGTTTACGTAGACAATCTTTACATTTAGAATTAGCTTACAGATGTAAAATTAATGCAGTAAAATATAAAGCATTTTATTTACATATCCATTCATTATTTTACAAGCACAGAGAGCCGCATCAGATGGATGGAAGAGCCGCATGCGGCTCCAGAGCCGCTGATTGTCGGCCCCTGAGCTAGGGCATTTGCGGAGGACACACACACACACACACACACACACACACACACACACACACACACACACACACACACACACACACACACACACACACACACACAAGCAAAATATACTTGTTTTCAATTACGTTTATTGGGCCCACTTACATTTTCTTAGGCCCACCCACAAATGAGTTTCTGGCTACGCTAATGGTGACTTTTGACAGACTTCTCTGAGCTCTGCAGCCATTACACTTTTCACCTCGCGCACCCCTGGGGGTGCGCGCACCACACTTTGGGAATCCCTGACTTAAGGTTGGTTTATGCTTGACGCGTCCGCGAGGTCCGCACGGCTCCGCGCGGAAAAGTTGCGTCATTTTGCGTCATTTTAATAACCACGCCCCTCCACCACGTCTCCGCACGGCCCAAGATTTCCGCAACGCGCACCTCGGAAAATTTCTAACCACGTGGACGGTCGGACGTGGAAAAACATGGCGGACCGGCACGGCAGAGGTTTGTAAATACAGACATTTGTATGATTCAGCTCTCAGAGATCACCGTGATCAACATGTTGTTAATAATTCTTGGAGAGAAATGGCTCACACTGTCGGAAAAGACGAAGATGCTGTTAAAAATGCTGAAATGCCGTGTTGTAAACACTGATTTCTACTTCTACTATGGTGTAGTGTTGGATGTTTGCCTTAGAGCTCCATGCTGCCCCCGTTCAGTTTGGGAGAATATTGGCTCACCACAGAGACGAGCCGCACAAACCATAAACGCTGCGAGTTGTGAAGCGCGTTCCAGCCGCGAGCCACATCACCGCGCGGAAAGTGAATGCGTCAAGCATAAACCAAGCTTTAGAGCAGTGGTTCCCCGACTTTTCAGCCTGACCTTCTTATTTTTATGTTATTTAGAAATTTTCATGTAATTTAGAAATTTTCATTATATTTGGAAAGTTTTAATTTATATATAAATATCTAAATCTCTTTTAAAAATTTATATTTTACTTTTTTATGATTATGTGGCACACTTGACTTCCATATATAACGCATCGGCATCTGCCTCTTTTTATGAATTTTTTTTTTTTACATTGTCGCTACATCTGTCACGTTAGCGGTGTTTTACCACCATTTCTACATCCATCACGTCCCAGAGAAGGTTAAACCAACATCAAACCCAACGTTTGGAGCTTGTAAACTCCACACACCTCTCGTGCAGCACCAGCTGTCTGATGCATCAGCAGCTTCAATCGTCCCGGCTGGATGAGTGAATTTCTTCATCAGAGTCAATATTCTACTTCATAATCAAAGTCAGTCATTACCAGACAAAGTGATCAGTCAACAAAGACCAGATCTGCCGGCAATTATACGTTTGATCTAATATTTGCGCTCTTGATGTTGCACGTATCTCCTCCTCTCGCCTCTCGGCGTGAGGCGATTTTCAAACTCTAAAAACTCCCAGACTTTGTTCAGCCTGAAGGTTACACATCTCCACTATCTTCTGGTGTAAAGTAGTAACTTCATGAGGATCATATTTGTAGATGAGACTTGTTAAAGTCAGCAATGAGGCTTTGGCACTTATAAGGAGTAAGTCCCAACACTGACAACAACGTACTGAACCTATAACCAGCATGCATGAACAGACAGATCGGTCCCACCTACTTACATTGTTGGTCTTTTTAAAATACGCAGTAATCGTTGTTTGCCTTTTTCACTTCATCCTGCATCCTAGCAGGAACCACTTTGGCGCCTCTGAAGTCGGTGTTTGTTTACGTTATGCTGCATTCAATGTAATTGGAAAAAGGAGCTTCAAGCGCTTAACTTCCGATTTTGTTTTCTTTCTGGCCTTAGTTGGGGGGACGGATCGGGGTCAATCTGAATCTGGGGGGACAGATCCCCCCCGTCCCCCACCCTATCTGCGCGCCTGGGCAACCCCACCATTACCTGTGCACTACCCAAGGAGCGCCCCAGGCGCCACCGACCACCGGTCCCGAGGCAGAGGGCTCCACAGAGGAAACACTGGAAGGATTAAAATACGTAACGTGTAAAATCACAGGAGCTAATATGGATAGTAAAATATCCAATAAAATGTAATAATGCAAATAAAACAACAGAAATGTGTAACAAAACAGTAATTTAAATAAATAAGTAAAACAAGCACTGCAATATATTATAATCAGTCACTGCCCAAAGCTTGTGACCATAGATGAGGATGGGAACTTAGATCGACTGGTAAATCAAGAGCTTCACCTTCCAGTTGAGCTCTCTCTTCACCACGACAAATCGGTACAATGCCCACATCACTGCAGCTGCAGCACCAATCGGTCTATCAATCTCCTGCTCCATTTTTCCCTCACTAGTGAACAAGACCCCGAGATACCTTAACTCCTTCACTTGGGGCAGGAAAGAAACAAAACATAAAATTTTAATTCCACCCCATCAGTATTTTTGTTGTTTCTCTTAATAATTTCACCCATCCATCTATCCATCCATCCATCCATCCATCCATCCATTTTCATCCGCTTATCCGGAGTCGGGTCGCGGGGGCAGTAGCCTAAGGCAAGAGGCCCAGACTTCCTTCTCCCTAGCCACTTGGGCCAGCTCCTCTGGGGGAATCCCAAGGCGTTCCCTGGCCAGGTGAGAGACATAGTCCCTCCACCATGTCCTGGGTCAACCTTTAGGTCTCCTCCCGGTTGGACGTGCCCGGGAAACCTCACCAGGGAGGCATCCAGGAGGCATCCTGACCAGATGCCCGAGCCACCTTTTGCTAAAATGGAAAGTTGAATTTCTACCAAAAGTTTCATTAAGAAGTATCCAGAGACCTGGAGGTGAGTTTTTGGTATTCTGAGTGAAAGCTGTGTAAAAATAAAGTTTAATTGGTCAACTCTGCACAGGCGGTGACCTCAGTATGTGACCCTTCTGCTGGCGGGGACACAAGGATGAATTTGGTGTCATGGCTGTGACATGGGGTAAAAATGCTCTGTTACTTTTCCATGTGCATCTCCTCTCACGGAGGATGAGATGATGTGGAAGGAACAAGCTCAAACCTCACCAGCTGGCTGTCAGCCCATAAATACACCTTTTGATGTCCGCCCCTGTCAAGACCTGCTCACAGGAGAGCCTGAGACTGTCACAGAGGAGCTACACAGAGAATACACTTTACCAACTTCGTTTTACTGTAGCTATGACACATGAAGGGAGATGAAACAATGAAGATATCTGAAGGGAATCTGCATAAAATGGATATTTGTTGAATCAGCATTTATGAGGGTGAAAAATATTTGGCTTTTGTTGAAAACATGCAGAAGTTTAAATCATGTAAATATTTGACAGAAATGAACCAATTACCAATGATTTATTTTTCATGTACCATTTTGTTCAGTTCTACATTTTTCTACCGCTGTGGACAAAGATTTAGAGAGTGACTCAAATGTTGTCAGAGAGTTGGCAGGTTCGGTTTTTATTATGCTAATTTGCATAAACTACAGAAAGTTCAAAATGAATAATCAGATGAATTACAGTTATTTGCAAAGTCTGTCTTTGCCATGAAAATGAGATTGAAAAAAGATTTACTGTATTTTTGAAGACTTCTTCTGGGCACCAAGAAAGTCCAGCAGCGGCTGCGGTATCCTAAAGCTGATCCAGCTGTGGGATCAGGGCATCACCAGAGAAGAGCTTTCTAAAAAGTGGCAGCAGCAGATGTGATTACATCTCCAGCTCACTGAGGTGAAGACTTGGAGGATGTCCTGGTGTCAAAAGGGCAGCAAAGAAGCCACTTCTCTCAGAGGAAACCATCAGGGACAGACTGGTGTCCTGGTAAAGGCCCATGGATGGAACTACTGAGGCCTGGAGGACATTCATTTTCTCTCAAGAATCTCCTTTCTGTGTATTTGGAGCATCTGGAGAAGAAAAGGTCAGAGCCCCCATCAGGCATGTGTGTGTCCTCCAGCAGCAAAGCACCCTGAGACCATTCATCTACTCAACCAAAGGAGTGGACTCACTCAAAGTCTAGCCTTAGAACAGCCATGAATAAAGAGTGGTACCTAAACATCCTCCAAGAGGGACTCCTCCAACCTTCCAACAACGTTTTAGTGAAGAAGAAGAAGAAAAAGAAGAAGAAGAAGAAGAAGAAAAGAAGAAGAAGAAGAAGAAGAAGAAGAAGAAGAAGAAGAAGAAATCATTTCTATAGCGCCTCTCAAGATAAAAATCACGAGGCGCTTCACAAAAACAAAAACAAAAAATTCCTTTGGAGGAGCTCAGGATGTGCTGAAGAGGTAGCAGATAGAGGAGGAAGAGCAGAGGCCCCAGCACAGAGCCTTGTGGGACACCATGGGTAAGAGAGGTGGTGGAGGACCTAAACTTGGAGAAGGCCACAGAAAAGGAGCGCTCAGAGAGATAAGAGGAGATTCACTCCAAAGCAGATCCTGATAGGCCTACCCAGTCTCTCAGCCTCTCCAGTAGCAGGTGATGGTCAACAGTGTCAAAGGCTGCAATCAGGTCCAGCAGGACCAGAACAGAACAGTCCCCTGCATCACTGTGAGTCAGAAGGTCATTAGAGACCCTAAGAAGAGCTGTTTCAGTAGAATGAGCTCTACGAAAACCTGACTGGAAGCTATCATAGATGTTATGTTCATCAAGCGCAGCTGTGAGTTGTTTAGCCACAACCTTTTCCAAGATCTTGGAGATGAACGGAAGTTTAGAGATGGGTCTGAAGCTGCTATGGAGAGAGGCGTCAAGACTCGTTTTTTTAAGAAGCGGGTGAATTACAGCAATCTTAAAGTAAGCAGGGACCTGACCAGAAACCAGAGAAGCATTAATTATAGAGAGCACGCTGGGACCGATGGACTGAAAAGCACTTTTCAACAAAGATGAGGGTAAGATGTGGAGGGGGGATGCAGAGGTCTTCATAGTTAACTAGTTTGGTTAACTCAGGCAAAGAAACAGGAGCAAAGCTATCTAGGATGACGGGCCTGGTTGGAGTCGGGAGAGGCAGCGATAAGGCTGAAGGAGAGATGCTAGATCTAACCTTATTGACTTTGTCCACAAAGAAAGACAGAAAGTTCTCACAGTCTGCAACAGAGTGGATGGAGGCTGTAGGAGAGGCAGGAGAGACGATGCTGCTGATGGTGTTAAACAGCACTTTGGGGTTCCCTTTGCTCTGGGACACCAGGTTGGAGAAATAGGAAACCCTAGCGTCTCTGACTGCAGAGTTAAAGGATGTCAGAAGATCCTTTAGGTGCAGCAGATGGACGTGGAGATGGGTTTTCTTCCACAAACGCTCAATTTTTCTGCATTGGCGCTTCAGGCTGTCATTAAACCAGGGAGTAGGGTTCACTACAGGAACTGATCTGGTTCTGACAGGACAGATGTTGTCCAGAATGGAGAGGCAGTGCTCGTTAAACTGAGAAGTTAAGGAATCTGGGTCGGTATCAGAAGAACAGGGTGGATCAAAAGCAGCAGAAAAATTGCTAGCTGTGCTCTCATTAAGAAAATGAGAACTAACCATACGGCGAGCAGGAGGTGGGGACGCAGAAACTGACAAGGTAAAGAAAATGCAATGGTGATCTGAAATATAAACGTCCTCAGGACAAACACTGTCAGCATTTAGACTCAGGGTAAAAACAAGGATCTAGAGTGTGCCCCCTGGTGTGTGTGGGGCCAGAAACATGCTTGGTAAAGCTGAAGGAGTCCATAAGGCTGGAGAAATTCATGGCAAAGAGATCGGAGGGATCATCAACGTGGATGTTAAAGTCACCAACAATCACCAGTCTGGACAGCTTCACAGTGGAGGATAGAAAGTCACTAAACTCCTGAAGGAAAGAACTGTTTGGACCAGGTGGACGATAGACCACAGCACAGTAGAACGGGTTCTTACGCCCGACTTTAATCAGCTGCAGTTCAAAGGAAGCAAAGTGACCAGAGGTTGTAGAGCTTCATGGAAGATGGTCTCTGTAAACAACAGCTAGGCCTCCACCACGGCCAGAACCCCGGGGCTGGCTAAGAAAAGAATAACCACTCGGGCAAAGTTCAATCATACTATAGAATAATCAGATGTTTGCTGCCAAACTTCAGTCAGAAACAGAAAATCCAGGTTTTTAGAGAGAATTAGGTCATTGAGCAGGAAAGATTTATTGTTAACAGAGCGGGAATTTAATAAAGCCATACTGAGTGAGGTGGAGGAATCAGAAACTACAGAAACAGCTGGAGTTAGTGGACGCAAATTAGCGGGGTTAGATCCACGGTGTTTATAAAAACCACTTATGGAGGGAACAGGAGGAGAAACCACTGAGGAATGAGGATAAACCGACCTTAACAAACTTGGACCGATGATGCGCATCGCAATGCGGCCTGGCGGGAATGCGGAAGTGGCGCTCAGGTCACCAAACAAAGGACAAGAAGCTAGCAGATCACGCCGATGTTTACCAGATAAACCAGGCTTTAAGAGAAGTCTTATTCTCACCTGGATTCCTGCTCGTTTACCTCTTTTCCTCCGATGTTTTCCCGGGACCAGACAAACATAGCTGGAGGTGCGCAGCTCGGGACCATAGCTTGGCTCCAGGCCAGTGCGCTGCTCAGGTAAACAAAGAGGGAAGTACGTCCTCGGTGCGTCTTGAGCGATCGTGAACGAACGGAAGGACAAAAGAGTCTGGTGATCATAGGAGATGGTAGCAGAGACACTACTGAAGAGGATCGCAGACAGGAGCAAGGTGAAAAAGAGGAGGTTAGTGGAGCAAAGTTTGAAAAAGTGGCTAAGCCAAGCACAGGCGCCATCTTGAAGCGGTCTGAACAGTTTTCTCCAGCATGATGGAGCTCGAGGATCGAAAGATAAAGTCAGAACACCAGGACTCCTCCCAGAACGTTAAGGGATATTCCACCCCTGAGTGCAAATCAGATTGTTGCCATATTTCCCAAAGTTAGGAGTATTTTGTAAAGAGCTCAGTTATTCTCCTAATCTGGCAGCATTCTGTTAGCTTTAGCTTAGCATAAACAGTATAAGTGAATTGTAACAGCTAGCATTTCATATGAAAAAGTCCATGAAACGACTCAGTAATGATTAATTTTTTTCTTGGTGACCTCAATACTCAAAATAATTAAAAGATGAATAAAAAATAAATGATGTGAAGGAATTACAGGCGGTGATTTTGACTTGGAACTGCATCAGTGACAAAGCAGCACTGTAACCCATAGGAGTGAGGCAAATGAATATATATATTATATATATATATATATATATATATATATATATATATATATATATATATATATATATATATATATATATATATATATATATATATATATATATAATATATGTTTTATGTGTGTGTGTGGGCGTGGGCACTCATGTGAGTGTGTGTGTGCACGTCTGCTCTCATATTGATTCAGACTGCAGCCTGCAAACCAGTCAGCTAACATGCTTGTGAATAAAATAAATCTGGCCTTAGAGGGAAGGGCTCCAGACACAGTGCTGTCATATCCCCTTTCTGTCAGACACACACACACACACACACACACACACATACACACACATACACACACACATACACACACACACACACACACACGCATTGGTGTGATGGCTGCAGCAGCGCTGAATGATTAATCACACCTGAGGTGTTTGTATGTTTGTGGAAGTCTCATAAAGAGACAGGAGGGCTAGAGGAGCCCGGATTAGGAAAGTAAGAGAATGATGTGTGCTCAATCTTTCAGGTCCTTAAATGACCCAAAACACTTCTGACAAAACTGGCAGATTGGTCGTGGAAACATACTGCCAGTGAGAAGCTTCAGGCCAGTTTGAAGTCAGGACTTCTTATCCATCCTCTTTTAATCAAGTTTATCTTCTCTTGGCTCATAGATGACTTTATAAATTTAAAAGTTTATATGATCATATTTTGTTGAAGGGACAATATGTTTAAATCCAAAGTATGGTAATAATGTGTCCAATAGTGTGCATTAATGAATGATGGGTTAACATGAATATTATTCCTGTAATGCTTGTGGAAAGGTGGACCCACACCTCCTATTTGGGCTGTGCCTGGCCGGGCTCCATTGGTAAAAGCCCGGCCAATAGGCGCTCACCAACGTGCCCCGACTCCAGGCCTGGCCCCACGGGGGTGGGGGGGGGGTGGGGGGGGGGGGGGGGGCAGTTACTTGCGTCCAGGCCAGGGAACACTGCTTCCATTTGTCTTGTTCATCATAAGGAGGTCTTTGGGCTGCTCTTTGTCTGATCCCTCACCTAGGACCCGTCTGCCATGGGTGACCCTACCAAAGGCATAAAGCCTCAGACAGCTTAGCTTCTAGGATCAATGAGACACTCAAACCCCTCCACCACGGTAAGGTGGCAGCCCAGGAAAGGGCCCACTTTTCAGCAACGGAGAAATCTGAGCACATGGGCGGGGAAAAGGACGCATGGCAAAGTCCATGGTGTATCCCTTAAACAAAGGTGGCTGTGAGTGTGTGTGTGTGCGTGCTCCTCACAGCAGTGAGAAAGAGATGGAGAGCTGCCACATCTTTAGTCAGTGACAACATTCACGTCTCAGCATCCTGAAAAACAATGAATCACGCCTGCAGGAAGGTCCCGCTGGTTGATTCTATCTGCCAATCGGAGGCTCTTCCTATTGGTAGGCGTCTATCTGAGCCGGCCAATCAGTCGTAGTGGGCGTGTTGGTGCAGAGCAGCCCTGAGCGGACCACCTCAAGATAATGGATGTAAGAAAAAAATTGAATATATCGTGATATTTTCTCCTGCGATATCATACGATTTTAGGATGTGACATGTAACTTATTAATTATTATTTTTTTGTGTGTGAACACAAGCAAACCTCTCTCTAACCCCCAATATCCAGCCTGTATGGATTTTACCCTCTGGTTTCTATTTGAGTGCTCGTCATAAATGTGATTTAATAGCTTACTCCATGAGTTAAAAGTACATTCTGCATATGGTCATATGAGCTTATCTAAACAAATACCTGCTGTTGAACTGCCAACCACAGTCTTTGCATGTCCACACCACCCTATAATAAAATTGAAGAAAAATTAGCCATTAAACAAATGAAAACATTGATAAATGTGCTTAACAAAAACACTGAATTTACTTGCGATCAACTCACGATTTGATTCGATTCCGATTCTTGAGGTGCCGATTCAATTCAGAATCAATTCTCGATTCTCAATTTAAATCGATTCACAATCAGTATACACAAAGAGTGTCAGCTCCAGGATGAACTACTTTGTACAAGTTAGTTAAAGCTACGGGACATTTTTATTTGACTTTAAACTGGTCATGCTCCAAAAATGCAAATTTACTATGTAAAATAAAGTGATTCTAAAACTGTAAACAGAAGCAATCTTTTGACCAAAAGGCAACATTTATTTTAGCTTACCTTGTAAAATATAACAAATCTGTAGTTACCCAACAGTAGCTTTGAAAGTAATACGGTCAAATACTTTTCAAGTATGTGTGGAAACAAGTTTAACATTTGAGCCCTCAACCTGTTTAAAAAAAGTACCTCAGATTTCTTACAAAGGAAAATGTGTTCTCTCCTTTCTCAATAACTTAAAATAAACACATGAGTAATCCTGAGCTCTCACTTATCAAATTAGAAAATAAATATGAGAATATCTCAAATTAATGAGTATGGAAAGAAATTACATTCAATTACATTCTCTTATCAGCAGATTCAAAAATAAATCATCTCAATTTATATGACCACAAAAGTAAACGGAGTACTAACTGTCCTAACAAAGATCAAGAAACAGACAAAAGTGCATCTCAAACCTGTAACATGCCAAACATTTGAGTTCTTGGGATCGGTTCTGAATCTTTATAAATAAGAATCCCGATTCAGACTTGAATCGATTTTTTTTCAGCACCTCTAGAATTTACAATCACAGGTTTGCCACAGAAGACCTGGTGTTTCCCGTTCACAAGGAGTTCATCTGAAACACAGATATGCAGCAGTGTGAGCACATTGGCTTTGACATTTTGTTAGTCAAACTATTCAAAACAGCAGATATAATACACTACACTTATACTAATGACACTTACATATTCACTGAAATAACCTAGTACAGAATGTACAGCTGTCCCCGATGACTCATTTTGTGATGTTTCTATCAACTCTTTAGTTAGCTTCCAGCAGCTTTGTAATGTCATGTCACCATTCCTAATAAATGTCCTGAACTCAGCAAGCTAATGGTGATGGGAATTCCGGCTCTTTTGGCCCAGCTCACCAAAAAGAGCCAGCTCACCAAAAAGAGCCGGCTCTTTCGGCTCCCAAGTGGCTCCTCAGATTTTCTGTCTCGTAGAGTTCATTTATAACCAAAATAATGCTAAACTATATGTAAAATTATTTACTAATGTAAAAAACGCAATATATCAAATATTTATCATTTCTATGGATTTAATAACTGAACACTTTAAGAAATCTCCACTTTCCGACTGCTGGCGCTCATTTTCTCACCTTCTTCGTCGCACTCTCCTCTCTCTCGCTCGCCCTTTTCCCCTTTCTCTCGTCTCCCTCCACCCACATGTGCTCTGCTGTGTGTCTGATTCTGACCCTCTGGACACGCAGTTACACATGTTGACCAATTGCCTGTAGCTTTCACCAAAGCAAGAGGGGAGGGGGAGGGAAGGGGACGGCTCCCAATGACGAGCCGGCACCCGTCGTTCACTCCAAAGAGCCAGCTCTTAGAGCCGGTTCGCTCGCAACCTACACATCACTACAAGCTAAACTTTAGTTCAGTTTACTCGGTCTGAGGTTATAAATGGCCTGTATTTGATATAGCGCCTTCTAGAGTCCTGGAACCCCCCAAGGCGCTTTACAACACAATCAGTCATTCACCCATTCACACACACATTCACACGCTGGTGGGGATGAGCTACAATGTAGCCACAGCTGCCCTGGGGCACACTGACAGAGGTGAGGCTGCCGAGCACTGGCGCCACCGGTCCCTCCGACCACCACCAGCAGGAAACGTGGGTTAAGTGTCTTGCCCAAGGACACAACGACAGCGACAGACTGAGCCGGCAACCTTCCGATTACGAGGTGAGCACTTAACTCCTGTGCCACCGTCGCAGCACTAATAAATAGTTATTCAATAAATAAATATTCTAATGAATTGAACAGGTTTCTAGTTTGAAAGCTACATAAACAGAGCTGCCACCCACGCAAAATTAATTTATAACGCTCTAATATCATTTCACGTGGGTGGCAGCTCCAAGTTTCTGTATCCAAACATTTAATCACCTGATAATTAAACAGACAAGCATTTGTCTAACTTCACCGGGCGCGTTTACCAGCTCAAAAACCAAAAACCTGGTTCATGTTTCACCAACAGCTCAGGTGTGCTGTCGCGCATGAGCATTGACACCATGATCATGTATTAATTATTGAGTGTTCATGTATCTGAGAGACTTTTTAACACACATTTGTCCCTCATTCTCCCCCTCATCATGCAGTCACCTCCTCTAAACGCACATTTACCACAATTTCCTTCACAAATAAAAGCTTTTCAGCGTGTTTCTGTGCTCCTTCAGTCGAGGGCGTTTATGTCCAGGGGTGCACATAATATTTTTGGGTTGGTGTTCAGGGGAGAACCTATGGTTGTTGCTTGGTCCTCACATTTTTAATGCACTTAATTCCTAACCCAACTCACAATAGGAACAAAACAGAGTAACGCGTTGATGATGCAACATATTTTAATTTTGACTGAAAACAATAAGTACAACAGGTATATATTACCAGCTTAACTTAAACCGTCTAATTTTAAAGTAACATGACTGAATTGTCTGAATGTAAAACACAATGTGTAAACAGCTGCTTTTGTGATAACAAAAATCAAATAAAATAACTTCTAAAGCACTTAACAAAATTACTATTTCAGAGTCTGTGAAGGTTCTCAGTCATCCAGGTCATTGTAGTCTAACGAGCTTTGAAAGAAAAGCGTCTGGACTTCTTTGAGTTGCTTGAAGACATTTCACCTCTCATCCGAGAGGCTTCTTCAGTTCTAAGGTCAGATGGTGGAGAGTCCCAGATTTAAACCCAGTTGGAGTTTCCCCCGAAGAGGGAACAAAAGACCCCCTGATGATCTTCTACATAAACACATTGAGGGTGGGTGTGGGTCCTATTCAGCCAGAGTTTCGGGTGAGCTCATTGTGAAGCCTGGCCCCACCCTATCATGTGAATTCCTGAGGTCAGGTGGCCCAGGATATGCGTGGGCATTGAGGCATCTGGGAAGGGATCTCAAAACTGGATTATAGATGGCAGACAGTTGGTGTCGTAAACCACCGCCTCTGTTCCAAGATGGTTGCTCACAGTGGACATAAATGGCTGCCTTTACTCCTCTTTCAAACCATCTGCCCTCTCTGTCCAAAATGTGAACGTTGGCATCCTCAAAAGAGTGACCTTTGTCCTTTAGATGCAAATGAACTGCTGAGTCCTGTCCCGTGGAGGTGGCTCTTCTATGTTGTGCGCATGGCTCATGTGTTTATGTAGAAGATCATCAGGGGGTCTTTTGTTCCCTCTTCGGGTGGAAACTCCCACAGGGTTTAAATCTGGGACTCTCCACCATTTGATCTTAGAACTGAAGAAGCATCTCGGATGAGAGGTGAAACATCTTCATGCAACTCAAAGAAGTCCAGACGCTTTTCTTTCAAAGCTCATTAGACTACTATTTCAGAGCACTGCAGTTTTTAAATGGCATAAATGCCGTTTTTATTTCTACAGACTCTCATCCTCCTCCTCACTATCCTGACTGGCTTCCTCCAGTTCACACAGCAGAGGATGTAGATGGTTCAGGCTAACTCCTTTTCTCCTGGTTCAGCCAGCGATTAGCTGTTTTCATCCACAAGTCAATCGATGGATTTGGGTCAAAGGTTTCTGTGGTAAACTGGGACAGCATGATGTGCATTAGCGATGAGAGACGATTGTCTGATAGGCTAGATCTGTACTTGTTTTTGATGATATTCAAATGTGAAAATCCTCTCTCACATGCAGCACTGCTTAAAGGCAATGTAAGGGACAGACGAAGGACCTTCTGAATGTTGGAGTAACTTTCAGGATTGCTTGTCTTCACAACATTCATCAGGTCACGCACAGAGGAGGCTGCCAAACGTCTCCCAGTTTGCTTTAAGCACATCCACTCTCTTAAAGTAGATTTTCTGTCAGCAGACATGATGGACTCATGTTTGTGAAGGATGTTACTTCGACTTGTGCTACCAAT
Source organism: Nothobranchius furzeri (assembly GCF_043380555.1). NCBI lineage: Eukaryota > Metazoa > Chordata > Actinopteri > Cyprinodontiformes > Nothobranchiidae > Nothobranchius > Nothobranchius furzeri. The sequence continues at coordinate 110,172,473 of NC_091741.1, forward strand.
TAGATCTTTAGCTTCAAGAGGCCAAAAACCAACAGCTCATCCTTACATTCACCTATGGTTAGATTATCTTTCCGAAACCTGAGGGAGGTGAACTGTAAAATGTTTCCAATGTCAAGAATGTTTGCAAGGAAACAACAGAAATGCTCCGTGCAGATGTGCTTCATTCTCATGTCATCACTTTTTGCCACTTGAATCTGGGTGGCTGGCAACATTCTCCATATTTTTAACAGAGTCTCCTGTCTCCATGCTGACCATCTGATGTTGTGAAACTTTCCTAATTTCACAAAATCTGTGTCTTTCTCCACGCAAATCATTTTTAGTTGTGCAATCCGCTTCGAACCCCCTTTCTTCAAATAAAACCTCAGCAGATTAACAATGGATTGATTAAATGACTCACAGTTATGGGACTGCTCGATCAGCTGACTTGGTGCAGTTCTCCAGCGTGTGGGCGGTGCATAGAATATGCACAAGGGAATCCTTGATGTCCACCATCTGGCGTAATTTGGGGACAACCCCGTTGTACACTCCAACGTTGACAGCGGCTCCGTCCGTGCACACAGACACCGACTTTATCTTTCACTCCGCAAGGCACACGCATGAAACAGCTGCATAAGTCCATCCACAATGTCTTGTGCTGTTTGATTGGCCCCCAGATTAATTATTCCAAGAAAATCCGAGCTGAACTGACCGGCACTGGACACGGACACAGTGTACACAATTTCCTGCTCCGTTTTTGTGATGTCTTCTGATCCATCAAAGAGCACACCCCAAAATTGTGCTGCTTGCAGTTTTTCTCTTAAATCAGAAGTGATTGTACAGTATATCCGTTTATATCGTCGGACTTTTTTCTGCCAGACGCTCTTAGATCAGCTCCACGCCTCGCCTGCTGTGATGGCGGCGCTGTTGACGATCGTGTCTCTGTACCCGCGCAGATGGAGAACTATGAATCATGTTCTTAGATTTCACGACTATTAAGGGAGAAAATGGTCACGAACAGGTGTATGTGTAGCTTTTGACCGGGAAAACAAATTTCAGCATAACACCAGCATGTTTTACTTCCTGCATCGTGTTTGTGAAGCTAGAAGCTGAAAAGACATGTTGTAGAGCAAACAAACCACAGTTTTATCCCACATTTTAGACAAGATTGCCTGTTGAAAACGTTTTGAGCGACTGTTTCCTCTGAGGCGTTGCTGCGGTATGGGCAGCCATGACTGGTTACTGAAGAATAAAGCGCGCGACGGAACCAGTGCATTCTATGTCGTATGGCTCCGCCCTCTAAGCCTTGCCTATTGGGAGTTAGTCCCTGACAATGACTAATGGCTGAAGAGCTTTAATGTACGCCCGCCCGTCTACATCCTGGACTTTGGACACGTTGCAGGCCCAGGTGCCGTGCACGCGCCCACTGTCAGAACATGCCCACGACTGGAGCCGCATGTGTCACATTACCAAATGGACTCGGGACATCATTCACAGCGGCCACAGGCTGCAGTTTCAGTCCCGCCCACCCCAGTTTTCAGGGATTGTGGAGACAACACTGACGTCAGCCCCTCACGCTGCCGCCCTCGAGGCGGAGTTGGAGGAACTCCTGTTGAAGGAGGCCATCTCCAAGGTTCCGCCAGGGGAGGAGAACACAGGTTTCTACCCCCGTTATTTACTGGGTCCGAAGAAAACTGGTGGCTCCAGACCGATCTTCGATCTATCTCTGTTCAACACCTTCATAGCAGTGAAGTGTTTCTGCATGCTCATGATCAAACAGGTGTTGGAGTACGTGCGCCCAGGCGATTGGTTTACGCCCATAGACCTGAGGGACGCATAATTTCATGTTCCGATTGTTCCGAAACACAGGAAATTCCTGCACTTCTCATTCAACTGGACTCAGTACCAGTACAACAGACTCCCGTTTGGGTACTCCCTAGCCCTACACACCTTCTCCAAGTGCCTGGCGAGGGCGCTGCAGCCATTACGCACGGCGGGCTTGAACATCCTGTTCTATTAAGACGACCTGGCCCGTTTCCAGACGGAAGCGGCGTCGCAAAAAAGGACGCTGGCATTACATCTGACCACACTGGGCTTCTCCATAAACTGGGAGAAGAGCTCCTTGATCCCATCCCATTCCATTGTGTTCCTGGGCGTGGCCCTGAACTCCGGCTCCATGAGAGCTCGTCTCTCCCGGGAGAGAACAACTGACTTGATCGCCCTAACCCACCGTGTGCGACCGCAGCGCACAGTCACAGCGCTGTCGGTAATGAGACTTCTGGGCATGATGGCGGCAGCCCACATTGTGGTGCCGCTCGGGTCATTACACGAGGCGCATTCAACGATGGTTCAGTCACCTCAAGGTGGACCCCATATATCACAAAAGGCGCATGATACTCGTTCCCACCTCAGTAAAGGGAGACCTACAGCATTGGTCAAACCCCGACACCCTGCTGCAGGGAGTTCCTCTCGGGCAAGTGACGTCACACGTGTCTGTGTTCACGGATGCATCCCTGTCGGGGTGGGGGGGCACATGCTTATCCCATTCTCTGGGCGATCGGTGGCCCCCACACGAATGCCCACATAAACATTCTGGAGCTCATGTTGGTGCAGAATATGACCTTACATTTCGCCCATCTCCTCCGGGACCGGCATGTCCTGATCCACACGGACAACTAAGTCGCCGCGGCCTACATAAATCGCCAGGGCGGGACTCAATCAGCCTCACTCTTGAGCGTGGCCAGGGAGTTATTGTGCTGGGCTTACGTCAACCTCATGTCAATCAGAGCTGTCTACATTCCGGGAATCCTGATATCTCTGATCTGGACCAAGTTCGGATGGGCGGATGTGGATCTGTTTGCGTCTCGCGAGATCACACAATGCCCCATGTGGTTTTCTCTCAGACCACGAGATCTTCCACCGCTGGGGTAGGACGCATTTGCTCACAAACCCTGGCCCGAACTCTTACTCTACTCTTTTCCTCCAGCCCCTCTGGCCGCCCGGCTTCAGGACCGGATCAGATCGGAAAGGCTGTCGGTGATCTTGGTGGCTCCCCGTCGCACCTCAGCGTCCTGGCTTCCAGATTTGCAGGCGCTGTTGGCGGTGCGTCCCTGGAAGCTCCCATGGAGGGTCGACAAGCTCTTGCAGGCGGGGGGGGGGGGGGATAACGCACCCCCGGTCCTGGGCCGGCACCTGTGGGTTTGGCCGCTGAACGGTCTCATCTGGAAGCATCGGGCCGAACTTCCGATGTGGTCCGAACCATTCAATCTTCTCGCACCCCCTCCACTGTAGCTTCTTATGCTTTTCAGCGTTGGTGCCAGGACCGACAGGTCGACCCGCTGTCATGCCCCTTGGCCAACGTTTTGTCATTTTTACAGACGTTGATGGACAGGGGCCTGGCCTTCAGTACTGTTAAGTCCAAGGGTGGAAATCCCATTTCAATTTTTTGGGGGGGCAATAAACAGTAAAACTTCAGAGAGTAATTTTTTGGGGGGGCATGAAAAAAATGCTCTCTACATACAACACTGTATGTCCTTATAAGAGACTGACCTGTGACTCTGTGCCTGTGTCTGACAGGCTCTGGCTGCCTGTGCTCAAGTGACTGGACTTTGCCTAATGAAACCATTTAGAAACAATGTCATAGGCATTTCATTTCTTTCTTATAGATGGCTTTATCAAAATGCAAGTTTCTACTTGCTTGACGTTCTGGAGCATTAAAAAAATGACCTGATGTCTGCCGTTTTTCGTTTCTCTGCCATTTCAGCTGACCTGGTCTGCTGACAGTTGGACAGCAACACACACACAGATGGGATGTTGTCATTAGAACGGAGCTGGAGGATTTTGATCAACAATAATATCTTGCCAATTTTGTACATCTCCATAAGCATCCTTTCTTTTTGTTTTCATTTCAATAACAAGACTGTGGCCTAAAACAGAATAAGCAGTTCAGAATAAAGATTTAAAGTAGATCGTTAATAGTTGAAGCAACATGTCCTGAAATGACACGGCTATTAGCTGACCAGCAGCTACACGTGTGGATGGATGCAAAGCATCCTGTGAGCCTGCGGGCTGCTGTGAAGCGGTGAGCGAGGCAGAGGCGGCAGCCCCGCCCGTTGGAAACAGCGTGTGTGGACCGACCGTACCAACTTGAGGAATTGGGGGGTGGGGGGTTGACTATGATTTCTAAACAATTAAAAACACATTGTTTTGTATTTGCAGACTAACTTTTACGTTGCGGTTTTAGAAGACAATACAGGTTTACTGATAGCATTTATGTGTTTACAATAACTTTTGTGGGGGGACAACTTTGTGTGAGGGGGGGACGCGTCCCCCCTGGGATCTCCACCTATGGTTAAATCCTATGCGGCTGCTGTTTCTTCTTGTCACCAGGGGTTCGGGGATAGGTCTGTTTTCAGCCACCCTCTTACCAAGCGATTTCTGAAAGGAGTGAGGCGCCTCAGACTGGTGCGGCGTTCACTAGTCCCTCAGCGGGATTTGGGAGTGGTCTTACACGGCCTCGCGTTGGCCCCGTTTGAACCACTAGATCAGGCTTCTCTGAGATTTTTGTCTCTTAAAACAGCCCTCTTGTTGGCTCTTACGTCTTTTAAGAGAGTGAGCGACCTGGCTGTTATGCTCATAAAGCAGACGTTCTTCCACATCAGAGTGAGAAACCATCAGCTTCTACGTCCTGATTAGAGAAGTCTGTTGGCACCTGCAGCTGAGCTGTAGCTCCTCTCTGAATCTCACAGTGAGGTTTTTATAGCTCTGTGTGTGACATTGATCACCATCACTCAGTTGTCTCAACAGACCAGGGATAGTTTTAAATAGTCGTTTTAAATTGTCAAGGGCTTTAAAATAAGTGTTAGTGCTGCTGAGATGATCCTATGTGCGTCTCCAGACAGCAGCTTTTACAGAGTCCTGTCCCAGAGTTTTACAGCCAGTGAGCTCCGCCTCACGGTTTGCTTAGATGGGTTGGATGGTGATAATAAACCACGTTGATCTTGTTAGTTAAAAGATATCATGTGTAATGAACCACACACCCAAAGAGTTTACCAAGACTTTGCAAAGGTGATCAGTATTGCTTTTACTATTTTTTTACATCGCAGAAAAGTCTACATCCATCAATTATGTGTAATTAAATCAGGTTCTTGTGCACTTCCAAATCAGACTGAGATAATTTCAGACACAAACTAAACAACAAAATGAAAAAAAAAAAGTATTTATTTGTAACAATGTGGTGGTTTAAAAGCTCCACGATGGGTGAGGGCGTGGGTGTTGTGGGGCTGTTGGCTGATGCAGCTCTGCAACATTACATGGAAATCTGGGGAAGTTTTTCTGGACTGGCAGACCAGAGTGGGGGTCCCCCTGTTTAAAAGGGGAGTGTGGTTCAGCTGCACTGGGCTGTGCTCCAAGCCTCTGTCCACAGCTATTCAGCAGGCTGTCCACTGGCATGTCCTGTCAGTAGAGAGATGCACTGAGGATGGTGTTCAAGTCTGCATTTTGTGCATCCTAGTCGCCAATACAGTGTCTACTCTTAATAATGTCTGTGTTTAACAGCAGGGTTCAGCTACGGCTTTAGCTCCATGGAAACCTGGCACCCTTGAACAAAATTAAACTGCGAGAAACTGCCGGTCACAAACGCCGGAATGGGCACATTCACTTTAATGTTCGTCAGACAAAATACGAGTAAATTCACCAAAAATATGAACAAGTTCATACACTCATTCACTTACAACACCAGAGCTCAAACCGTCTAGTATAAAGCCGCTGAGATCGCTTTATGTGAAGGGATTTCATGCAAAGAAAAGACAGTCTAAACGTGTAAATCAAGCCTAAAAGGTTTGCAGCAAATAGGAAGAGTTCCTCTAAACTGCAGCCAGCCAAAGCTGTTTAGCACAGATTCAGCTTCTGGTCCAACCACAGAAAATACCAGGTAGGAAAAATATTTATCATTTTTAAATTTGTCTCCAAGCTTAATGCACATGCATGTTTGTGTGTGGTTTGCAGCTCTGGGAACTCTCATCACGCATCTGCAGCGTACATCAGTCTGTGCTCTTCTGTTTTCTCCTGCATGCCCGCATCGTGTCTATGTGTGCATGAGCTGTCTGCTGCAGTAAACATGTAATAACTGCATGAAAACCCTCTAAAAGGTGCATAATGGGGTGGCTGTGGACCCTAAACAAAAACTTTAAAAGTATTCTTCAAAAACCAAATGGAGTTCATCGCAGCAGGAGCCGTTAAACAACATATTATTGTTCTTTGGTTTGCATGGGAATGCAGTTTGTTGGGTTATAATACTTATGGAGCCACATTTAGCAAACTCTATTCATTAATGACATCGGTACAAAGGAGAAATTCTTTTTGCCAGGGTTCTCAAGGCTAGGGTAGGAAGGATCTTGCTTTATTCTTCTAAAGCATCATAAGATAATCCAAAAACAAAAGAATAGGATTCCACCTCCACACTCCGCTACAAACAGCAGACATACCCAGGTAACCTAAATAAGGAGAGAGGGCGAACCTGGAAATGTAAGCTCTTTGTCTATGAGATCGTAAACACACATCCTGAGGGAGACCGGGTACATGACTGTGAGACCAGGATTATGACCTAAAGGAGGAGATCCTGGCATGCTGCAGAAATGAGTTTTCTATGCACGGTGGTCTGGCTCAGCCTGACAGATAGTTTGAGGAACTCTATCTGAGGCGGATTTTGAGTAAAAGCCACTGCTTCTCATCAGAAGGAGTTAGCTCAGGCGTCCGATTACGTCCTGCTGCAGGTTTTCCAGGCAACAAAGAGAAAACCCTGGAACATGCTCGAGGGTAAAGTATGTTTTCTGGCCTGGAATGCCTTTCAAAGTTAAAGACCCATTAGTCATCACACACTAGTGAAAGTTATCTTTGCATCTGGTCCATTCCCATGTGGAGCGGTGACCACACAGTATAGTCAGTGGTAGAGTTGCATTGCTATTAGCCAATCCAATGTGAGATGTCCAAATATCAGGAAACAATACTCCAAATCCTGTCATGTTCAACTCACCCCTGCTCTGGTGCACTTCTAGTTCCTGAAACAGGTGCACCGGAGCTTTTTCTACGCCCAGAGAACGACTTATAAGGCATTCGTTCTTGCTTTAAGCCACTGAAAATGTACTAAAACTATGGTTAAGTACCTCTTTAAAACTGATAACTTTGTGTTTAGTTTTATGCTGATAAATTATGCGTAATACTTAAGTATGAGAGCTGGATGAAAGGGACTGCTTCAGAGCTTCTGGTCTCTCCTGATTGGATGATAATTATGACCATGGCACTGACGTGGCTGATGTAATTTTATATCAGTTGTAAAAACATGGACGGCTTTGCGTTTAGAAGCTGTCTAACGTGCTCAGCTCTCACTGACAAGCCGAGTTGGTTCTGTCTTTAGACTCGCGGAGAGTCATCGTGTTTCCTATTTTATAAAAGTGTCATGTCGAAAACTGACTTAGCTTTCCGTCTTTCTGTTGAGACCAAGTCATTATGGTTGGAGGAAAAATCCAAGCCGGATCTCATTTGACACCTCCAGCCGGTGCGTGGTGCACAGCTGTTCCAGAGGAAAAAAAAACAATACAGTCAAATCAAATTAGAACAAACAAAGATGCAACAACAGGTCTATCTGCACTCCATTCAGAAAAGTCAGACATATCCAGCATATGGTGAACACCACTAATTTGATTAGCACAGTTCTCGCATTTCTATGATGTGTCATATCTGCATTAATGACTTTGCTGACAGATGCAGCCTGCCAAAAACATGGCTGACTGCCAATAGCTGCAAATAAGAAGTCAGCTGCCGATTAGACACGTAGAAAAAAATCTAATAATAAAAGTCCACATCCGGAAGTGTAGCTGAATTCTACCAAATTAAATTAAGAGAGTATTATCTTTAATTTATTCTAATAGCAGTTCTTTGAAGGTATTACAGTAAGTTTCTGGTGAATAACACTTAAACCGCACTAAGAGACGGTTCTTGGATTAGTAATTCTGAAATGGAAAACCAGGTGGTTGACACTCAAGAGGTTAAATAAAATCTGAAAAGTCCTCTCACTAGTTATGATGACACTTCAAAGCATGGGGCTACAGAGATGTTTAAAAGTGTGAGACTCTGAAATAATACCTTACCTGTTGTAAAAAGCACCTTGATTGGTTTTAGCCAGGATTCCGGGTTAGGGTTAGGGTTAATCTTAACCTTGGCACCCCACCTCTCAGCTGGAGTCCAACCCCCTGAAGGCAATGGGCTCCTGAGCCAATGCTGCGTAGAGCTGAGCTCAACTATACCCCACATTTCACCCGACCCTTAATGATCCTGCAGGTGGACGTGCTCATGGTTTGGGCTGAGCCTGATGGACGAAAGCCTGGGCTCTCACACATGGGTCCCAACTCCAGGCCTGGCACCAGGGTAGGACCCTGGTAACACTCTGGAGCCTTACAGTCCTTTGGTTGTGCATTGTTGCCTGTCAATTTTGTCATGACAAACTCATCATGGTACATGGAAGACAAAGATTTCCTCAGGTTTGAATTAGAAACATTTCATCTGCATAGCTGTGATTTCTTCTGATGTCGCCATTCGTCGGATGTCTGTCACATCCCGCGTGTTTCCTCTTTCATCATCACCTCTGTTCTCCAAACACAAACTGAAAAATAGAAAAAAAAATCTAAAAACATTAAACCAGATATATTTAAAGGCTTTTTAATGGAAATGATGTTAAAACAAACCTAGAGACTAGAGCTTTCTAAAGAACACAGGTGTTCAAGCTTCTTGTTTTCAGGTGATGCACTGGTGACTCATCCCAAAGCTCAGTGGGCCAAAGTTGGACCTCCACCCCAGGGCCAGTAATATGAGTCAGAGCCATCCCAACGCCAGACAGGACTAATTGTCATTCTCAGCACCAGCATGCCTTTCAATGAATGAATGAAAGCATTAGTTACAGAGTTTCATGGAAGCAATTTAGAAAACTTGGAGCAAAGCAGGAAAATGGTCTTCGTGTAATCATTAAATAAGAATGTTCTGACAGGGTGTCATGATTGGGGTTAACCGTCTGACCCAAGACATACAGAATCAACTTCAGAGTCAAGAGGATGGGTTAGAAAAAACAGAAAATATTTATTATCTTAACTAAAGGAGCACCGTTAAGGTAGGTGATGATTTGGAGCTTAGCTCAGTTCTTTATAGTCCAAAAATCCTGGGGCCCAGCGTTCTGGGTAGGGAGGAGAGAAGAGGAGAGAGGAGGGTCCGGTTGGCTGGTGAGTGGCAGGAGGAGCGCGCGACAGGGCGAATCCTCGGAGTCCTGAGAGGGGGGAGGGTGCGGAGGCAGCAGAGAGCTGGCTGGTCAGAAGAGGCTGGAGCGGGGAGACAGGCGTGGATCCGTGTCTTATGGCAGGTTCTGAAAGTGGAGGATTGACCTGAAGGGGAGGGAGAAGCAGGGTGAGGTTACTCGGAACGAAGCTCGGGAGACAATAGTCAAAGATTAAAAAGGCTCGTGACACTCAGGTAGCTCTACCAAGATTGAGTAATCATCCAGCGCTGAGGTGCGTCTCCCTGCTCCTTAAGAAGTCTGCTGATGAGTAGCAGATGGCTCGTTGCTCTCCGGTTCCGCCCATCTGCACTCAAACAGAATGAGGGTCAGGTGTTTTCACTCACCTCCAACCGTGACAGTACCCCCCCCCTCAAGGGACGCCACCGGGCGGCCCAGACGCAGAGGAGGAGGAGCGAGACAACTCAAAGTCCCGAATCAGGGAAGGGTCTGTGATGAACGAGCGAGGCACCCAAGAGCGGTCCTCTGGGCCATAACCCTCCCAGTCGACCAGGTACTGGAAACCACGCCCCCGGGGGCGGACGTCGAGAAGGCGGCGAACTGGGTAGACGAGACCACCTTCGAACTGCCTGGCCGGAGGCGGAGGAGCAGGAGGAGGGCAGAGGGGGCTCGTGGAAACTGGCTTGATGAGGGACACATGAAAAACAGGATGCACTCTCATTGAGGGGGGGAGTTCCAAACGGACAGCGGAAGGGCTGATAACAGAAGTGATCCTGTATGGTCCGATAAACCTGGGAGACAGCTTCTTGTTAGAGGCCTTGAGACGTATGTCCCGGGTGGACAACCAGACCTCCTGGCCCGGAACATATGCTGGAGCAGGTCGCCGGCGGCGATCGGCCAGGCGTCGATTCTTGGCTGCTGTTCGACTCAGAGCAGCAGCGGTGGCAGCCCAAATCCTCCTGGAGCTGCGGATGAACTGGGGAACAGATGTAGAGGGTCTATGGTCCTGAGGAAGTACGGGGGGTTGATAGCCCAGAGAGACCTCAAACGGGGAACGCCCAGTGGCAGATGAAATGTGACAATTATGGGTGTACTCAACCCATGGCAGTTGGGCACTCCAGCTCTTAGGGTTGGAGGAGCAGACACAGCGTAACATGGCCTCCAGCTCCTGGTTCATGCGTTCACATTGCCCGTTGGTTTGGGGATGAAAACCCGAACTTAGAGCCACACGAGCACCCAGGCTGGAGGCAAACTCCTTCCAGACTTTCGACAGGAACTGGGGCCCCCTGTCAGAGACTATTTCCTCTGGTATGCAGTGTAGCCGGAAGACATGCTTAACCAGGAGCTGGGCCGTGTCTGTGGAAGAAGGGAGAGATCTTAATGGAACTAGATGGCAGGACTTGGAAAAACGGTCTATAACAGTGAGGATTGTACTGAAACCATGAGAAACTGGTAAGCCGGTCACAAAATCCAGGGCAATATGCGACCATGGTCTGGATGGCACTGGAAGGGGGTTGAGGAGTCTAGCTGGGGGTTGGTTAGAACACTTATTACGAGCACAGGTTTGACAGGCGTTAACATAATCCTTGACATCACGAAACAGTGTAGGCCACCAAAAAGACCTACGAATGAAGGCAACAGTTCTACTTATCCCAGGATGGATGGAGAACTTAGCTGAATGAGCCCAACGTATCACGGGACCTCTAACCTTAGAGGGCACATACATCCTGTTGGGAGGACCATTACCTGGACCGGGTTCAGTTCTTAGGGCCTCCTCCACCTGCTGGTGTATATCCCATACCACTGCCGCTCCCACCAGGCAGGATGGGGGAAGGATGGTGTCAGGTACAGGATTGGAGTCAGGCGAATACTGGCGGGAGAGGGCATCTGGCTTAGTGTTCTTGCTTCCTGGTCTGAAAGAGATGACAAAATTAAATCTCGAAAAGAACAATGACCAGCGGTACTGTCTGGGATTAAGCCGTTTCGCCTCCTTCAGATACGACAGGTTTTTGTGGTCAGTCCAGACAATCGTGGGTAAGTCAGCCCCCTTCAGCCAATGCCTCCATTCCTCAAAAGCCAGTTTAACGGCCAACAATTCACGGTCTCCAACATCATAATTACGCTCGGCCGGGCTCAGACGTCGGGAGAAGAAGGCACATGGGTGAAGACGGTGATCAGTGGCGGAGACCTGAGACAGGATGGCTCCAACTCCCGTGTCAGAGGCATCAACCTCGAGGGTGAACTGCTTGGTGGGGTCTGGTCTTGTGAGTATGGGAGCATGGGAGAACTTGTGCTTTAGTTCGTTAAAAGCCTTATCGGCCTCTGGGGTCCAGGCAAAGGGTCGTTTAACCGAGGTGAGGTCGTTGAGAGTAGCAGCGGTCTGGCTGTAGTTACAAATGAATCTCCTATAGAAATTTGCGAAACCCAGGAACCTCTGCAAATGTTTACGTGTTGTAGGCGTTGGCCACTCTAGCACTGCTTTGACCTTGTCAGGGTCCGTCCTCAACTGCCCACTCTCCGAAACAAAGCCGAGAAACTTGACTGAGGGCACGTGAAACTCACATTTCTCGGCTTTGACGTACAGACGATTCTCCAATAGTCTTTGGAGTACCGCTCGGACATGGACTTGATGCTCAGCCAGGTCCTTGGAAAAGATTAATATGTCGTCAAGGTACACAGACACAAACTTGTTAATGAAGTCACCCAGGACACTGTTCACCAGAGCCTGGAAAACGGCGGGAGCATTGGTCAGGCCAAACGGCATTACAAGATATTTGTAATGCCCCAGGGGAGTTTTAAATGCTGTCTTCCACTCATCCCCCTCCCGTACACGGACCAGATGGTAGGCATTACGGAGATCTAACTTAGTAAACACAGTGGAATCTTGGACTGGCTCGAATGTAGATGACAACAGCGGAAGGGGGTACTTGTTTTTAATAGTTATCTGATTGAGCCCCCGGTAGTCGATGCAGGGTCTAAGGGAACCATCTTTCTTTGCCACAAGGAAAAACCCAGCACCCAGGGGGGACGTAGATGGCCGTATGAGACCAGACGCCAATGATTCGTTTATATACGTCTCCATGCATGCTCTCTCAGGTCTGGAAATGTTATATAATCTGCTGGATGGCAATGTAGCCCCTGGAAGTAGCTCAATAGCACAATCAAAAGGTCTATGAGGGGGCAGAGAGGTGGCTTTAGACTTGTTAAATACCTGATGCAGGTCATGGTAGACGGGTGGCACACCTGACAGGTCCGGCGGGGAGCAGTTCTCGGGCGTGGGAGCCTCCGGGGATGGATGAACCGAGCGTAGACAGCTTGAGAGGCATTGAGGACTCCAGGCCACCACTTGGCTGGATCGCCAGTTGATGTGGGGTTCGTGAGTGGCGAGCCAGGTATGACCCAATACCAGAGGAGACTGAGGAGATGGAAAGACATAAAAAAAAATATTCGTAATGATTGCCAGATACCTGCAGTTGTATGGGTACTGTCTTGTGGGTGATGGTTGGAAGAACCTCTCCATTGAGTGCAGCCACAGGAATGGGTTCAGGAAGGGAAGTGAGGGGAATCTGGAGTTTGTCCACGATGGTCCGGTCGATGAGATTCTGTTCACATCCGGAGTCGACAAGGGCTTGGGTGGTGAATGAATGCCCGTTAACTGATACCACACAGGGAAGGGAACACCGAGTCGCGTTGCTTCTGTTTATACCACCCACCAGTACACTCGGAACTACTGGTGGGCTCTCTCTTTTAGGTGTTGCGGACACTTGGAGACAAAATGGCCGCCCTGGCCACAATAAATACACAAACCACCTCTCATGCGGTGTTCACGCTCCTCTGGCGTTAGGCGAGCCCGGTCAACCTGCATGGGTTCCTCATATTGCGTGCTGGACCTGACCTGCACAGAGGAACGAGGAGCAGAGGCGGAAAGGGTTAGTGAGGGTCGCTTGGTACCTCTAAGCTCCTGTTGCCGTTTGTCGATGGTGATGGCCAACGTGATCAGGTCCTCCAGTGTCCTGGGCTCTGGGCACAGAGCCAGCTGGTCCTTAATCCTGTCATTGAGGGCTTGAACAAAAGCTCCCTTGAGAGAATCCTCATTCCAGGTTGATGCAGCTGCGATAGTCCTAAAATCCAGAGAAAAATCAGCAACAGTTTGCCGTCCCTGCTGCAGAAGCCATAGCCTTTTAGCTACGTCAGCTTGTGTCTCTGATCTGCCAAACGTTAGCTTGAACTCCGTAAGAAAGTCTGCTAGTGGTCCCTGTAAAAACCCCGGCTGCCGGCTTCTAGTTTCGGCCCATCTCAAGGCTTTACCTCGTAAAAGACCAACAATGTAGGAGATTTTGGACGCTGCAGTGACGAAGGACGAAGGCGAGCGTTCAAAAGCGAGGTCACACTGTAATAAAAATCCTAAACAGTTCTCAGATTCGCCACTGAACGTCTCAGGGGGTGGCGAATCTGCTACTCGGAACAACAGAGAGCTCGGGACCTGAGAGACTTCTAGTCCGGGTGAAACAGGTGGGGGTTGAACAGAAGGTTCCGGAGCAGCGGCTCGTTCACAGAGCGTCTGCACAAGTGTCTCTAGCTGATATATACGCTGTGTGACGTTGGCCAGTTGCTCAGTTAGTGTCCGAATCTGATCGGCCTGCTCAGTCAGGATACCCGATAGATCCCGCGGAGTTGATCCTGAGGGGCCAGACATCTGTTGGCTGGATGATTCTGTCATGATTGGGGTTAACCGTCTGACCCAAGACATACAGAATCAACTTCAGAGTCAAGAGGATGGGTTAGAAAAAACAGAAAATATTTATTATCTTAACTAAAGGAGCACCGTTAAGGTAGGTGACGATTTGGAGCTTAGCTCAGTTCTTTATAGTCCAAAAATCCTGGGGCCCAGCGTTCTGGGTAGGGAGGAGAGAAGAGGAGAGAGGAGGGTCCGGTTGGCTGGTGAGTGGCAGGAGGAGCGCGCGACAGGGCGAATCCTCGGAGTCCTGAGAGGGGGGAGGGTGCGGAGGCGGCAGAGAGCTGGCTGGTCAGAAGAGGCTGGAGCGGGGAGACAGGCGTGGATCCGTGTCTTATGGCAGGTTCTGAAAGTGGAGGATTGACCTGAAGGAGAGGGAGAAGCAGGGTGAGGTTACTCGGAATGAAGCTCGGGAGACAATAGTCAAAGATTAAAAAGGCTCGTGACACTCAGGTAGCTCTACCAAGATTGAGTAATCATCCAGCGCTGAGGTGCGTCTCCCTGCTCCTTAAGAAGTCTGCTGATGAGTAGCAGATGGCTCGTTGCTCTCTGGTTCCGCCCATCTGCACTCAAACAGAATGGGGGTCAGGTGTTTTCACTCACCTCCAACCGTGACACAGGGAGAAACTCATTTTCTCCCTTTAAATCCCATTTATTAAAACGGTTTATTGTAGATTTTCTCTGTTTACCAGCTCTTCAGTGAGGATAAACCCAGCAGTTATCTAATGTCCAGTGACTTTACCTCAGATATGAGCAGAAACCACCATAGCTCAGATCCACCTCTGGATGCTTAAAGATTCAATCAAATTTGAATACATCTGCAGTGGTCTCTAAGGAATGCCTTGTAAGTCGTTCTCTGAGGAAAAAAGCTCTGGTACGCCTTGTGAGGAAGAGGAAGTCAGCTGGAGGAGAAAATGGCAGAACATGACAGGGTCTGGAGTCTTAATTCCTGATATTTGGACATTACACCTCTGACTGGCTAACAGCAACACGACTCTTACTGACTCTGTTTGCTCTGCAACGTTGATGTTTTATCTCCACCAAACCCACAAGCCTGGAGGAGTTCTGCTATGTGGTGGAGTAGCTTCCAGTCTGGACGTTCTCCTGGATGCCAAACCAACATCAGCCTTCCCCGTCATGAGTTAAGATGAATGAGTCCATGAATGTTAAGTGACAGTGTGACGTAGATCTGTCAGGTTTTCATGAACCAAGTATTTTTCCATCTATTTTCTAGTAGAAGCTAATGGAGGAAATAGGGCTGGAAGACATTTTTCATGTTCAGCCAGAGTGACAAATCCTTTTCAAAAATAATGAGTACATAATTCGTTATGAGCCTGCTCTTTAAAGCATGTTAATTAAAGGACATAAACACATTACACTTAAAGCCCCCCGCCCTTGTAACGTCACATAATGGCCTGGTTTTAAGACTCACAGGTCAGATACACAGCCTGGGCCACCTTGCCCTGGCTACGACTCCACTCTGCAATAGAGTCCTTCACAGCAGACTTAAAGTCTGCTACCACTCCTTTAATCTATGCAGCTGTCTGCTTATCTGACTGCTATTCCATCCAGCAAGAAGAGGACATTTCAAGATTTAAAAGAATCATTTAAATAAACTCTCTTTACTGCTAATCATCAAGGTTCATTATAACTGTGTTTAATTACTGAAATGAATTATTATTCTTTGGTTAATAATTATTTATGATAATCAGTACAGTAATGTTTAACTATGACAAGAATCATGTGCACTTAGTCAGCTCACACAGGTCACAGTAACTAAGTTAAAGGTAACTGCACTCACATGATCATTCCCGTAACACCAGAACTTTCTATCTTCAGGGAGGCGTGTTTCTGAGGGTTTGTTAAATCTTCCTTCTACATGTCAAAACCTGATTCGTTAGAAATGATAATAGCCATCTTTTAAAACAGAACTCTGGTTATTTGCGAGTGAGTTCTAGAGAATGTTGGGACGGCCGCCCAACGCTCTTTAACCAAACAAGCCATTTCTGTCACGCTGGCAGAATTGCTCCGACACAACAAAACGACACCTGCAGAACAAAGCTGATGCTACGAGATTCCTTAAGAATCTGCAGACGTAAACCAATTCCACCTGAGTGCCTGCGGCATCTCTAGGACCGGAGAAGTTGGTACCATCGGTCTTCCCTACCGGACCCAGTACCCTGAGACTGTTCCAACATCCTCCTCTGACCTCCGGATCCACGACGAGGGTCACCTGACGGTGAGGTAGAACACAGGTTGTGTCTGAATGCTCTTTTATTAAGAAAAACTTTGCTTATTTGCAGCCAAATTCATTTTCACCCAGAACGCTTCTTCTCTCCAAGATACACGTTCTGAGACATTGCTTCACCCGCAAACATAACACACTTCACCTTAGATTCATCCAAACACAGGGTTTCTTTTTAATACCAAAGCTTTTGTAACTTGAATTTTATAAATTGCCTTTTAAATTGTCATGTTTAAATTGTTTAGTAATAAATTTCTTAACCCTTTTAAACTTGACTCTTTCTTGAAATAAACACGGAGTATGTGTATATCAATCACTGAACAAGCAAAGATCTTTAGAACTTCTGAATTAACCAAAAAATTTTACTATTAAATTAAATCTTTAAAAATAAATATTGTAATCTTTTGATTAACATAAGCAAGTTGGTGTATGAATTTATATGTATTATATATATATATATATATATATATATATATATATATATATATATATATATATATATATAGTCATTTGTTAATTTGTTTGATCTTCTTGGGAATTAAAATATAAGCTAGCAACAGCCTTTAATTCCTACCCGACACCCTGATGATTACAACTGGAAGCAACACCTCTTATTACTGAATGCTCACCTCTAGCCAGAACACAGAGCTAAAACAAATACTTACTACAACTAGTTTTCTCACATTATGCTGTTTATTCAAATAAATCTATTCCAGTGCTCCCCTTCTATAGGTTTTACCGTTCCTCCCTTCACTCATGGGCAATGTGCTGAAGTGAAACAACCCCTCCCACCAACACACACTCACACTTTCCTGGTCAACATACGGAAGCAAACATCTGCATGCTGGGACTGACGTCTGTACGTAAGAGGATGTCTAACACTGTTGTCAAGTTGAGTGTTGCTCAGTTAAAATTTCAAGGGGGACATTTTGGGAGATGGGCTTATAAAAATTAAGACATGTTGCCTGTATTTTTCAAAGAACAGAGTAAGACTATCACTCTATAGATTTCTAAAAATAAAGATCATACATACTTCATGAAAGGGAGAAAACTCTGGATTGCTGTTTAAAGGGGCAGTAGAATGGAAAGCCACATTCATCTTGCTGTTGTTGAATAAAGGCCACTTGGGTGATATACCAACAAGTCAGAGCCATGTCTGAGATGCTCTCTGTGTCAATTAGACATCTTGAAAAGGTGAGGGAGAAAAGGTTGGTTAAACTCAAAATCCCATTTAGGTGAGACGCTCGGTCATTCAGGAGGGGCTCGGAGTAGACCCGCTGCCTCTCCACATCGTGAGGAGCCAGTTGGGGTGGCTAAGGCATCTGGTCAGGACGCCTCCTGGACACCTCCCTGGTGAGGTTTTCCGGGCACATCCAACCGGGAAGAGACCTAAAGGTAGACCCAGGACACGGTGGAGGGACTATGTCTCTCACCTGGCCAGGGAACACCTCGGAATTCCCCCGGAGGAGCTGGCCCAAGTGGCTGGGGAGAGAGAAGTCTGGGCCTCTCGCCTTAGGCTACTGCCCCCGTGACCCGACTCCGGATAAGCTTAAGAAAATGGATGGATGATAGATCCCATTAGTCATCATCACACACTGGTGAAATCACAGACTTATGCTCGTGGGGAGCGGTGAGCTGCAGATGTGGATGCAGTTCCTGAGCTGCAGCCACATCTGCAGCTGTTTGGTGGTTTAACACCCCCCCCCCCCCCCCCCCCAATCAACCCCTTCTACCCAATTTTTTAAATAATGATAAATAAGCATAACAAAGTGTTGAGGAGCCATCAAGGAAAAACAAACACACTGCTCATTTTATATTCATGTCCTGACTCGTCCTCTGTTTAATTCTGCACAGAGAGGCACATGAGGGGCGGGACTAGCCAGCTCAAAAATAACCAATCAGAAAAAAGACGGAAATCCCAACTGTACTGTGTGACGCTGTAGTCAAAAAGTAATACAAACAAGTAATAAAAATTGCTCCCACATTTTCTAAGTTAACACCATCGACATATACTGTAAATATATGGACAATGGGTTTCCACAGACTCCAATAACACGTTTTTGAAGAAAAATGGGAGGTGGCCACCACCTCCATTTTTACCGTGTCACAGGTTCTGTCAAGCCCAGACAATTCCACAAAATGGAAGAGAGGTGGAGCTGAGGGTGGGGCTGTAAGGCTGGGATCAACTGACGACACCCGGTCGAACTAGCTACAAGCTAACCTAAAGCTGACGTGGAGGTGGGAGCTAAGCTAACGGAGGTAACAACCTAGCTGCAACCGGAGTTAACTGTGCACAACACCAGAGCTTCTGAGTCAGAGATACGCCGGGCTGACCTAGGGCTGGGCGATATGGCAAAAAGGAATATCACGATTTTTCCAATATTTTATCACGATTTCGATTTTATCACGATTTTTTATCCATGAATAGCATAACTTCAATTGTGTATTAAAGAAGAGAAACATTGAATAAATAAACATTTATTCATATTAGGGATAATCAGCACAGTGCTAACACACTTATATTTTAAACTCACACCAGAGATGATAAAAGCCCTGAGAGAAACAATTACAAAAATCAGTTTTTCTCATTTTTAAAGTAACTTAACATAAATTAAAATCGTAAACACATTTAAAGTGCAAACATGTCAATTGCAAACGTATTGTGCAAACATTAACTTGTTCAAAATACTATGTAGCTCCCAGTTGCTCATGTAGTGGATAGTTAAGCTCAAATATGGCTCTGATATGCGGCTGGACCAGAGATCGCTTGTGGTAGCAAAAAACTGCACATTCTGAATATTTTCTGCAACAAGTCTCTAAATAAAGTAAAATTTTCCAGTGCAGATTGGAGACAACCCATAGAAGCACTGACTTGATCTCATTTCAGAGAATAGAACAGGTTAGATGCACCTAATAAATAAAATTACTAACAAACTCAGGAATGTTTCTTTGCTTCACTGTTCTGGTGCTGAAAATATCACTAATGCGGATCAAAGGAGATACACAGATTTATTATTTGGAGACTACATTTACTGCAGCTGGCAGAGATTGTTTCTATTGACACACGGAGTTTACAGAATCATTTTAAATGTTGATAGGGGAAGACTGCAGGAGGGAGCGGTAAATAACAGGGCTCCCCAACAAAAACAAGAAACTACGAGTCTGATGAAACCCGCTGGTTTTCCATCAGGCAGTCACGGGACAGCTCCAACGACCCAGTGACCGAGCTCAGTCCGGTACCGACACCGTATCGGCAGAGGGTGAACGAGCCGAGGCGACGTCGTGCTCTGCTTAAGAAGCGGTGTTATTTTCCTGCTTCAGAAGAAGCGTCCAACGTGTTTTTAAGCTTTCTCCGAGACATGTCACGTCGCTAAGTTGTTAGCGCCGCGCGCTAAGGAAACCCTGCGTTCCTCTTCGGAACGAAAACCTCGTTGTCGCTCAGCCGCGGCGAAGCCATGTTTGTTCACAGTTCACACACAGTTGAAAACAAGCGGGGCACTAATATATTACTATGACTCACTCTGATTGGTTAAGGATCAAACAAAGGCGTGTCATTCGACTGGGGTAAGTTCCATTTTCATTCAGAGGCAGAAATTCAACAGCAGAGCTGTGAATCGTGATAAAACGGTCTCTCAAAAATGACAGACCGTCAGATGTGTAGATCGTAAAACGGTCTAAAATCGTCATATCGCCCAGCCCTAGGCTGACCGCTGGGTAATACTGGGTGGAACACAGAGGTCTCCGAGAGCTCCACAAGCCGGCAGCCGCACAGCAGACAAGCGCTGCTGCGATCTGAGATGCGCAGAGCTGCCGCTGGGGAGGACCGGGTGGAAAGGTTTCCATCCCAGAGCTCCACAAGCCGGCAGCCCATGCAGCAGACAGAAGCCACGATCAGACAGAGATGCACCGAGCTGCGGGGAGGGGAGAACGTGTGGAAAACATCTGTTTCCATCCAGAGCTCCACAAGCTGGCAGCCCGCGCAGCAGACAGAAGCCGCAATCAGACAGAGATGCGGGGAGGGGAGAACCGTGTGGAAAACATCGGTCTCCCGAGAGCTCCACAAGCCGATAGTGGGAACCCAGCTCCACCAACATGTTATATGTCAACCCATTTTCTAAAGTGCAGCATTATGTTAAATGCACTGGGTTTTACCCTGTTACATTTAAATTTCATGGTTAAACAGTACATGTTAAAATCTAAGCTCAGCTCGGCAGTGACCTAAAATACATAAATATAATTTTTACTTACCGAAAAAAATGAAGTGGAGACTCCTTGGACGCTCTATTAGTGCAATTAATGCCACAGCAAGTCATTTTGTCCAACAATTGCACAAATAATATCCAAAACAAGAATACACACACGCTACAACTAATGGTCTAAGTTGAGAGACTGAAAATGACCGAACAGGTTCCAAGCGAGGGCTTACCACGGAGCTAGCTCTGTGGTCACGTGGGTCGGATGCTCATTAATTATACAGAATTTTAGGCTTTTAATACAATTAAACAGAAGAGTGAGAAAAAAATTCACCCCCCTCAGAGTTGTCATGAGTGTAAACTAGATCATTTAAACCAAAAACATGTTTTGGTACCAGGCTGTAAACATGTTTATTTCTGCTGTGAAATTGGTATTTTTAACATGGGAGTCAATGAGGATTTGCTCGCTTCTGACACCAGCCCCCAGTGGATGAGGGTGGAACTGCAATTTATTTCATTTCCTGGATTGCTTCAATTTTTCACCCGCATTGTGGGGGCTTGGTTAACACACATTTCTTTTAACAACGGTAGTTTCTGTGTCTTTACTGTTCCCCTGCTTCAGCCCTCTCCCCCCTCCCCCCTCCCCCTGGGCAGCTGCCGCAAACTCACTGATGCGCCTGCAGCCTCTCAGAGTTCCTGCTGCTCTAAACATTAAAATAATTATTTCATTTTCTGTTCCTCACTTCTGATTACCTTCAATGGTGTCTGTTTGTTGCAACCACAGGTACATAAACTAACTTGTTTTTATTTGACTATTTTTCTGTTCTGTCTTTTTATTATCTTCTGCATCTCCTCAATCCTAAAGAAAAACTGCTACCTGGCTTCATATATTTTCACCTCATGAATTACCTTTGAACTGCGGATCAAAAAGATCTACAGACCACAAAAATAGAGGTGAAATCACCAGAGGTTGAAACAGATGCGCTCCCCTCCACAGCAGCGAAATGCATCAGGAACAAATAAAAGACAGAAGTCATGAAAGGATATGAGCTGACATAAACGATTGCGTGTTAACTTTGTTTTTGAGGTGGCAACACTTTGAGAATGTTACTGTGGCTGTGATCAGAACGCATCTGTCTGGCATACGTCAACGATCAGAGCTCCGCGCCTTTCAGCTCTAAATAATCCCCGGAGAGTCCACATAGATAATATAAGAACCAGGTCCAGGATTGTTTCTGGGATTCCCCTGGGAGTGGGAGTTGAGGGCTTCCAGGAGCTTCCTTTAGCTCACCCGTAATTCGAATCCTGCATATAGCACAGTTTGTCGCGTGAGTTGCTGGATATAGGAGACAGTTGCCGGAACGGTCCTTTCAAAATAAAATATTTCCCGGATCTTGTTCCAGCAAGATCCGACTCAAATTAATTCCTGCCCCCTCACTCCAACGTTGGGGAGACACAGCTTTCTCCATTGCTGCCCCCACCCTCTGGAACTCACTCCATCAGCCCCTCCACAGCTGCTGACCTCTCCACCTTCACAACTCTTCTCAAGACATTTGAAAACATTTTAAACAGTTTTAAAGTCTATTTTTCATTGTTGCATAATCTGCTTGTTTAATCTAGATTTTTACAGCATCTCTGAGTGTTTAGAAAAGCACTTGATGAATCAAATGTGTAATTATTATGACCTTAAGAACCGTCCCACCTGTAGGCTGAACTTCTGCTGCTGCAGCTCTTATGTACACCCCAGACCACAATAAGGTGGCAATGCCTCAGGGGGAAAATAAACAACAAATAATAAAATCAAATATTTTTCACACACACACACACACACACACACACACACACACACACACACACACACACACACACACACACACACACACACACACACACACACACACACACACAGATTAATATTAGACTGAACTCACCAAACTAGATTCCAAGAGCAAACTTGTTGATGATGGAGGGGAAATCCAGTTCCCTCTGCTGTTGCTGAAGGGGAATGCTCAGAAATATATTTTTACCGGAGAAGTTTCGGAGTCTGGCCCGGTCAGACGGACTGGAACCACTGAAGATACGGCTGTTGTCCTCCAGTAACTTAGTGTGGAGTTGTGGCACGTCTTTCTTTTATGTTTTAGTTTGTGCTCGAACATCAGCACTGAACTAAAAGGCTTTTCTCCACTAAAACGTAGCTGAACTAGAACTTGTTTCATCGGTGATGACGTTTAACAATTGAACCAATTAGATCAACGGATTTAATAATAATAATAATAATAATAATAATAATAATAATAATAATAATAATAATACATTTGATTTAAAAGCACCTTTCATAACACCCAAGGACACTTTACAACAACGGGGGAAATTAATCAACTAAAACAAGATAAACACAGTACAGAAATAAGTAAAATCAATAAGATGCAACAAAATGTAAAACAACGTGTTTAAAACTATGTGGTAAAAGCTTTGGTGAAGAGGTGGGTTTTGACTTTGATTTAAAAAGTGCAAGAGAGTTAGTGGTGCGTAGATCCGGGGGAAGAGGATTCCAGAGGTGGGGAGCAGAGCGGCTGAATGCTCTACTCCCCATTGTGACAAGGCGAGCGGGGGGAGCCGAGAGTTGAAGAGCAGAAGAGGAACGAAGAGCGCGAACAGGAGTGGTGATGTGATTGAGATCAGATATGCAGGATGGATGAATGTGATGAGCTGAGTTTTGAAGCTGATTCTTTGTTTAATAGGCAGCCAATGAATGGAAATTCCTGACATTTTATTCACTTTATCCTTTTTCTTCACCTGAAGAAAAAAAGTTATCCAGATCCCCTCCTCCTCCACAGACCCATTTATTCCAAGTTTCTTTACATCTGGAGGAACACGCCCTGAAATCATCTTAATTGTTGGATTGGTCAGCTCATGGTCCGGAGGTCACATGGATGATGTAGCGTGTAAACTACGTACTAGAATCACTGTTCGCTATCAGTTGTTAGATTCTGAGAATGATCAAGCAAATTAGCATATGAAGCTTATATCATGTATAAATATCCAGGATATTTATATAATCGATAGAAGTTCATACACCAATGTGCTTGGTCTATATTTAATCCAAAGATTAATGTTTGATTTAAGAAAATTAAATTTAATAGCAAAAGTTTATTTATTTAATCAGAAGTTAAAGGAATCTTTGCTTTTTCAATAACCAGAAATACACACCATTCTGTGTTTCATATCAAGAAGAGAGTCAAGTTTTTAAAGTTAAGAATTTATTACTAACACTTTTTAAAAATGACAATTCAGAAATGACCATTTTTGAACAGACAATTTGATATTAAACTTGTTTTGAAGGCAAACCTGTGACTGAATGAAAGCTAAAATGGAAATGAGAGTTTTGTTCTCAGAAGGTTTCTTTCAGTGAGAGAAGCGCGTTCTGGGTTGGAAATGATGGTTTAGCAGCTAACTGAGTCCTTTCTCAGAAGAACAGCATCAAACACCATCTTGTGTGCTACCTCACCCAGCAAGACGGCCCTCTGTGTGGATCCGGAGGTCAAGGAGGATGTTGTCAGCCTCAGGGTACTCGGTCCGAAAGAGAAGATGCGAGTAGAACCGATCCTCTGGTCCAGAGATGTCGCAGGGTACACAGTGTCGAGCGTCTGGCTTAACTCTGAAGGAGTTTTGCATCTTACTTCTCAAAATCAATAACTCTGAAGGAGTTTTGCGTCAGCTGGTTACAGGTGTGTTTATTCGAAGCTATTCTATCGGCGTGACAGAACAGCAGGTGGAGATTCGGGCGGCCGTTCCCTCGTCTCCTCGTACGGTTCAAGAACTGAAGTTACAGCTGCGGAAGATTTAGTTTTAACAAAACCACAGAGCACGCCCACTCTCAGCCTCAGAAAGCTTGGTCATGAGTAAAGACATGTGACTCTGCGTTGGATGGATAAAATGGAGGATGACCTTCTGGTTTGCTGAACACACATAACCGATTATCACAATAATCATTATTATACCCAAAGCATAATAATTCATTTCAGTAATTAAAATACATTTACTGAACCAAGAGATTACGTATGATGATTGTAATACAGTAATAAAGTCAAAGAGTTTATTAAAATTATTATTTTAAATTATTATTGTGATCTTGAAGTGTCCTTCAGCCTGGGACGGAACAGCAGCAGATAAAGATGATATTCAGCAGCCATCAGGGCTCCTGGATTAATCTATGGAACCAAAAGTTACAGTCTGACCCAGCTTGACCTAGCTGGGAAAATGTGACCTTTGCCACAAATTAGAGGCCCTTCGTGACGCTACAGTGAGTAGGTCACTTGTAATTGTGATAAATCAGCAGCCTTAAAGGAGCATCTCAGATACTTTAGCCCTTTTTTTGTTTTTGTTTATCCTGAAATGACAGGTCCCTAAACCTCACAGGCCCCGGTTGACCCGTGCATTAAGATAGCCTTGCTACATCTGCATGTGCAGTTTTATTGAAAGTCAAATCATATTACAAACACAGTCAGACATTTTTATTTTGAACTTGCAGAAGTTGTTGAAATATGACTTCCCTTTGCAGTGATGCAATAGTTGCAAATAAATGATCTCGTGATCCATCTTGAGTTTAGTTTTTATTAATTTGCAAACCTTGTAAAAAAAAACAGATTTAATAAAACTCTAGTAGAGCTGCAGTTTTCACTGGAGACCACAACAGCCAACACGAGGACCAAAGAATAACGACACCTGTTCTTCAAACTCATGAAAGCACTGCTCTTCCCAAGCTGGGCCCCACCATCAAATAACCCTGGCCGCCATTTCAGTTATTGACCAGTATTTTCAAAAACACTGTACCTGCAGTTAGCTGTAGCTTTTTAGTCTTACTAGTTCCTTCTGCAGAGCTGCAGACATTCAACAAAACTTCCCTCTGTGCAGATTAATCAGTCCGCATGGCTGACTGAGGGATGGAAGCAGAGACAGGGACAAATATTCATGCATGTATGTATATACGTGCGCACGTATTCACACACAGTGCCAACATCAATCTCCATCAAATACATGCACTGTCTCCTTCCTGCAGTGATTCACACAAACACAATCCTTTCGTCTTTTCCTCTCTCCCACTCCTTCATGCCTATCACTAGCGTGCACATCCACGAGCGCTGACACACACCCACACTCATGCTACTTCTGTATTTCCAGGAGTGAAAGGTGCTCACAGTCTGATCTCCATTCAGATGTCAGCAGCAATCTACCTCAGTGTCACCAGCATATATATATATATTTATGTCTTTTAAAAATGTTTTGCTTCATAGACACGATGTTCACGCTGCGGTGCTGGTGCACGTGCAAATGAACATGGTGCTTCACCGTGTGTGCATACGTGTGTCTGCCCTTTAGTAGTAATCCATTCCTCAGTGCAGAGTACCTTTTAATTAGTCAGGAAAGCCCAGAGAGGGAGGAAAATACCTGGGTGTTGGTCAATTTCTGCCACAGACAGACATTAAACAAAGCTTTATTATTATGTATGTGCACGCACACTTTTTTCTACTGACTGATGCCGAGGGCAATCCAGGCTCACAGTCGCAGGTACAAGCAGCCTCCTGAGCACACTTTACCCACACAAGCACAAACCAAAGGCAGCGGTACGAAGCCACACAGAGTGATAAAAACCCTGAAAGCTCACAGTCCACTCATTCACCAGAGGCCCCTGTTTATGCTGGAGCGGTCTGTGTGAAGATCTGTAAATTGAGTTATTGACGTAATAAAACAAGCCTTGCTTGTCATTTGAGAGCCAGAGGACCCCAGATTTGCTTTTTTTTCATGTTCTTCGGGGATTTGCAGATGGCATGATGTGGAAAGTTGAGAGCAGCTTGGTAATATTAACCAAAGAATGTAGAAGTAGGGTCGTGCAGAACTGGGCACGACTTTCAGCTCAAATGTCCATTTTCCTTTATTATTTCATTTCATTTATTTATAAAGCCCCTTCTGCGACCAATGCAGACGCCCAAGGTGCTGAACACAACACAATAAAAACATAAAACCATCAGAATCGAATATAGCAATCGTAAATCCAACATAAAATCAATTAAAAGAGGAGAATAAAAGCAAAAAATAAAATCCTGAGAAAGATTAAGAGGCTGGGGCATCGAAACCGGGTAAAATTTGTTAATAATTATGATTAATATGTTTGTCCCCCATTAATATGTTTTTATTTAAATGAGTTTAAACACATGAAATCAGGAGAAGAATGGCCTGCCAAGTTCCACGAGTGAGTGTCCAACTTAACTTTAGCTACAAGCCCACTTTGAAGACTTAAAGGAGCTCAACTAGTGTGTGTGTGTGTGTGTGTGTGTGTGTGTGTGTGTGTGTGTGTGTGTGTCTACTGCCCTAGTCCAGTGGCCATTAGAGAAACTGACCCCCCCCCCCCCCCACACACACACACACACACACAAACACACACACATTAAAAGCTATATTTATGCATGAGTTCACACACACACAGTAGGAACTCAGTGTTGGACATTTGCTTCCTGTGGATCGGTTCCGTTCCTGCAGAACAGCGGCTTACTGCAGGAACTCAAAGGTGACCAGTTTAATGCAGAACCTAAACTCTGAAGTGAGAAGGATCCAGCTGCTGAAGGTTTACCACACAGAAAACGTTCCACATGCAGAAACAAGAAAGGCATTCTGACCCTCTTCTACCTTCTCTAATGCAACCATGACCTGTTGTTCTCCTGCTTCTCTTTATTTCCAGCTGAAACTTTTGTTTCTGCTTTCGTACGTTCCTTTGGTTGTATTGCAATTTTTCTGCTATTCAAACTAACCACTGAAAAACATTCAGCTCATTCTGCACTTTTCTACTATGACTTTTTTGTACATTCAAACTTTTTTCCACATGATTCAAATTAATTTGACATCTTTTGGCCAACTCTCACCCTCCCACTGGCCAGGCTGCAGTGCAGGCGTTTATTGCCTTAACTACATCTGTGAGTGCAGCCAAACGAAGCTGATTGGGAGACATTCATGGATTATTTGAGGATGGTGAGGGGCTCCTACCTGCAGCTGTTTACAGAGGGCTCCAGGGACCCAGTGAGTGGTAAATGGACCCTGCTGGAGATGCACTCTAAGTCCAAGCCCGACCTGCTGACTTCCATCAGGTTGTTGCAGCACAACCTGGGAGCTCTGGTGTGTGAGGTCGGTTTAGTTTGGGTTCCTGCCCGTGTCGGAGTGGAGGGCACTGAGGAGGCGTGACGATGAGCTAGGCCTGGCATTCCGCTCGTCGGAGTATTTCTATGAGATCATTTGGGTTGCTCTGGGGATGTGGCACGCTTTTTGGATGAGGGTTTTTTGGCAGGGCCTATTATGGGCTATAGAGCCTGATGGGTGCCTGGAGGACAGAATTTGTTTGTGGGAGGAGGGACTCTGTGGTCTTGACCCGGTTAAGGTTGGGTCATAGCAGACTTTAGGCCAGGTTGTCTTTGGTTGGGAAGCACCTGGACAGTAACTGCATCTGCGGGGAACCAGAAACAGCGGGCCATGGCCTCTTGTGCTGTAAGCTGCAGGTTTGGTGAAGGCTTTTAACCCTCTGATGCATGAATTATGAAATCTTCAACCATGATTTTTTAAACAATTTTTTTCATTAATCTTTAGGTGTGAATGAAACAAATTTCAACAAATAGTTTTTGTAACATTTTGTTAATTTACAAATCATTTATTACATGTCCATCTCAGTGGACAGCGTGCATTCTGAACATGAAATATGTTGGCTTGACTTGCTGAAGCTCAAATGGAGGGGCTCACATGCAATAAAGTCTTCAACAGCTGTGCTTAATAGCAAAAATAAAGAAATAACAATTTTGAGTACCTGTCCACTGTAGTGACCATTATGCATCAAAGGGTTAAATGTCTGATTTTTATTAAAACTCCTGTAATCTCCAAACCTGTGTTCAGACCCCAAGGTGATTTGAGCTGGGCTTCTACAGCTTAGAAAATGTCTTTTAAATTTGAAACTGAACTGCTGGTTTTCTCTCCCTCGTATTTTCTACTAGTTTAACCTGCTAGTTTATTATTCAGCTCCTCTTCTGTTAGTTTCTGGGTTAGGGTTAACCCTAACCCTAACCCATCCTCTGCTAAGCTCCTCTTCCACCAATTCAATGTAAAACTCCCTAAACTAGCATTTTTTTAATTAGGCCCGAGCAGCGAAAGCGCTGCGAAGGCCTCTTGTTTTTGCTCTGATTATTTTTTGTTATTCCGTGCCCCCTTTGAACGGCTTTTTGGGGACCTTTACATACCCCAAAACTCACAATATTTTGCAAACTTGTCAGGCCTGGTGAAAAATTTGATATTTTAAAGGTCCCAAAAAAATCGCAAAGAAAATGGCTGAACAGCGCCCCCTACAAAATGAAAAAAAAACCCTCTCCATAAAGCTTAGTTTATCGTACAGTTATGAAATTTGGTACACTTGTAGTACTCAACAGTCTGCACAGAAAAGTCTCTTGCAAGTATGGTCAATATCAAACAGGAAGTCGGCCATTTTGGGTTGAATTGGCGATTTTTTGCCGTTTTGGCCCTTTTTAGGGTCCGTTTCTGATTGGATTGCTCGATCATTTTTTGCACGATCGTCTAAAAAATTGTGTAAAATTGCTCAGAAGAGATGGGCGAACAAAATGAGACAATAAAATTGACTTTTCGTAAATACTGAAGGGGCGGGGCCAAGCCTCGAAGTTTGACTACTCGCCAAAATTTTTTAAATTGCTATAACTTCATAAATGAATGGAATAGAGTTATTAAACTTTCTGTGGTCATTCGTCATCCACTCACAAAGTAAACTGAGTGGTCGCATGATGACATCACACAAGCCCCGCCCTCTTAGGACCAAAAAGGTCAAGTTTTACTGTGAAAGGTCCCAAATTGCCCCATTTCACTTAATCACCACAAACTTGTAGCTGGTAACTCAAGACAAGTGGAGGTTGCTTTGTGTCACTTTATGGGAGTTTTCGGCAGAGGGCGGGGCTGCGGCGGCGCGGCGAAGTCAGGCGTACCGCCGTGGCCTTACGTTTGCCTCCCATTTCGTCATTTCTAAAGATATCGTCACGAAACTTCTTGTGAGTGATCGTAGTCCAGCCCCCCAAAAAAACTGATGCGAACATGGTGGGTGTGGCCTATTTTCTGAAATAGCGCCCCCTAGGACCATTAAAACTGTCAGCCCCAAGCCACACTTTGACTGAGGATTACGAAATTTGGTACACTAATGTGGTGTCTCAGGACCTACAAAAAAGTCTGGAGCCAAGTGCAAAGTTGCACAGGAAGTCGGCCATTTTGGTCCAAGTACGCAATTTAGTGGTTTTCGCACACGTTGTTTGGAGAGTGATGCTCCGTCGCCCTTTTCACCAATCGCCTTCAAACTTCGGCTATATACTCTTAAGAGATAGGGGAAAAAATTCAACCGTCGGATTTTTCAAAAGTTGAAAGGTGTGGGCGTGGCTAAGCCTCAAACTTTGACCTTTCGCCATGCCACTCTTTTTTTCACAGCTCCCTATTGGACTCCTTTTACCCAATCACCAGGAGTCTCTGGCAAATAGCAGTAGACAACTTGAGGTTACTTGGTCTCCAGTACTGGCAGGTTTCGAAAAAAGGCGGGGCTTCGGGAGCATGGCGAAAATCGCCATCACGCCATGGAAATACGTTTGCCTCTCATTTCTTCAGTTATCGAGATATCACCTCGAAATTTGTTGTGAGTGATCCTAGTCTGACCCCCAATAGAAATGGACAGCTGACGTTTGTGGGAGTGGCCTATTTTCTGAAATAGCGCCCCCTAGGACCATTAAAACTGCCAGCCCCAAGCCATGCTTTGACTGAGGATTACGAAATTTGGTACACTAATGTGGTGTCTCAGGACCTACAAAAAAGTCTCTTGGAGCCAAGTGTAAAGTTGCACAGGAAGTCGGCCATTTTGGTCCAAGTACGCGATTTAGTGGTTTTCGCACACGTTGTTTGAAGAGTGATGCTCCGTCACCCTTTTCACCAATCACCTTCAAGCTTCTGCTATGTACTCTTAAGACATAGGGGAAAAAATTCAACCGTCGGATTTTGCAAAAGTTGAAAGGTGTGGGCGTGGCTAAGCCTCAAACTTTGACCTTTCGCCATGCCACTCTTTTTTCACAGCTCCCTATTGGACTCATTTTACCCAATCACCAGGATTCTCTGGCAAATAGCAGTAGACAACTTGAGGTTACTTGTTCTCCAGAACTGGCAGGTTCCGAAAAAAGGCGGGGCTTCGGGAGCATGGCGAAAATCGCCATCACGCCATGGAAATACGTTTGCCTCTCATTTATTCAGTTATCATGATATCACAACAAAACTTCTGGTGAGTGATCCTAGTCTGACCCCCAAGAGAAATAGACAGCTGAAGTTTGTAGGCGTGGCCTATTTTCTTAAATAGCGCCCCCTAGGACCATTTAAACTAATAGCCCCAAGCCATGCTTTGACTGAGGATTACGAAATTTGGTACACTAATGTGGTGTTTAGGGACCTACAAAAAAGTCTCTTGGACCCAAGCACAAAGTCGCACAGGAAGTCGGCCATTTTGGTCCAAGTACTCGATTTAGTGGTTTTCGCACACGTTGTTTGGAGAGTGATGCTCCGTCGCCCTTTTCACCAATCGCCTTCAAACTTCTGCTATGTACTCTTAAGACATAGGGGAAAAAATTCAACCGTCGGATTTTTCAAAAGTTGAAAGGTGTGGGCGTGGCTATGCCTCAAACTTTGACCTTTCGCCACGCCACTCTTTTTTTTCACATCTCCCTATTGGACTCCTTTTACCCAATCAATAGGAATCTCTGGCAAATAGCAGTAGACAAGTTGAGGTCACTTGCTATCCAGTACAGGTAGGTTTAGAAAAAGGGCGGGGCTTTGGGAGCATGGCGAAAATCGCCATCACGCCAAGGAAATACGTTTGCGTCCCATTTCTTCAGTTTTCGTGATATCGCTACGAAACTTCTGGTGAGTGATCCTAGTCTGACTCCCAAGAGAAATAGACAGCTGAAGATTGTGGGCGTGGCCTTATTTCTGAACTAGCGCCCCCTAGAGTCATTAAAACTGTCAGCCCCAAGCCATGCTTTGTCCGATTGATGCCAAATTAACAGAAAAACATCTTGTCAACCAAAGCTGACCTCAATGGGATTTTTCTGTAGTTGGTCACAGCGCCCCCTAGATAACTTTAACCTACAATAACTTCAAAAAACGTGGTCAGAAAAGCATTACAGTTGGTCTGTGTCATCACACCACCAGTGTGGTAAAGATAGAGTTTGCCCTAGTGGTGAGACGTGTAATATAATGGTGGGCTCAGAGGGTATGCTGAGTCAGGGTGAGGTGCGGACGAGCTGACCGTTAGCGGTTTCTGGTGTCGGGGTGGCCGAGGTTTCTGTTCCGCGGACGTGCCCTGTTGCCCCGGGCTGCCGGCCAGGCCGGAGCGGCGCGGAGCTGGGAGGGCCGAACGATGCTGCTTGCAGCTTTAATTGTATTTATTTTTTAACCCTGATTTTGTATAAACTAATATTAGTTTCCGTTATAACTGTGGAATTTTGGAAAGTCTAAAGGCCCCCATGGGGCTGCAGACTCCAGCTCCAACACTGAACAACGTAATTAGTCTTTCTTTTTTGTATTGCTCAACAGCAGCTCATGCCGTCTTGCTTTGACACGAGTAAAGAGGTGCAGTCGTTTAACCTTTGAATGTAGTCCGGTTCATACGTGAGAGATAAGCTGCTTTTCCCTGACTGAGCGCCGTCTCCAGCTCATAAGAGATCCTCACTCCTCAAAGGAATAATCGTAACACATGATGCAACAGTCAGTGTGGGTGGGATTCTGATTACCTCGGAGGCTTTAGTGCTGCATTTGCACATCACAGATATCTGAGAGTAAAAGTAATCTTCTTTTAAATGTGTGAACAGCAGATTGAGATGGCGGGGGTCCGACATGAGGAATGCTTGTGATGTGAAGGTTTGAACGACGACCCAACGACGGACGTAGGAGGGGACAGAGAACGATGAAGGAGATTCCTCTTGAAGCCCCCTTGCCAAGATCGCTTGTTCAGCTGTGAAACACCTCAAAGATGATTCAGACATCCATCTCTGGATATGAGGAGCAAAACCAGCTCAGATACGTGTTCTCTGTTCAACACAGAAGATCAACTCATTTGACTGAAAATATCTAAAAAAAATAATTGGAAAATTAGCCATCATGTCAGTAATTAAAAAAAAATACTAACATTACTGAAAATAACCACAATGAGCTTTTACTGCAAAAGTGTTTTTGGCCTGCTTCCCTAAGTAAATCAGTAATGTTGTAATAGCTGCAGAAAATCAGTTTGTGTTGAGAAAAGCGCTTTGTCACGTATGCATGAGTCAACCAATCACTGTAAAAACACTGGAGCACCTTATGTGATGTCACCTGTAGGCTTCTGAAGAGCTGAATTTACGCCCAATGGGCGGTTCCGATCACCGCCCTCTTGGCAACACATTCTCAAACCCAGGGCGTCGAAAAATGACAAAGGGTGACCAAGTGCTTGTTTCCGCTCTGTGCCAGAGCGTTGCTTTCCGACGCCCGCAGTAAAACGGACATTTCACCAACATTTAACCTCTGACCTCTATCGTTTTAACCTTCCCCTCGCCCCCATCCTAACCTTAACCCAGTTTCTCGTTCTAAATTTCCCGTTGAGCGTGTTTGAGAGGAACGATACAACAAGAGACAAAGTTTTGAATGCGTAAGGGGGTTAAGGTTACGATGGGTTAAGGTCACAGTTTCTCAGTTTTACCGCGGGCGTTAGAAAGCGACGCTCTGGCACAGCGCATCGCAAACGCCTGGTCACCCTTCGTCATTTTTCGATGCTTTGGGTGTGAGAATGTGTTGATCTTGGCAGTGTCACACATCTCGTCACACCCAGACAACACAAAAAGGAGCAAAGAGGCGGAGCTGAGAGCATTGCTCTGAGGAAATGTGGCAGCCATGATACCCAGCTACAAGCTAACTTAAGCTAACGGAGGTTTGAAGACACTTCTAGCCAGAAAAACATGGTTGAGTGTCTCTTCAAGGTGAGG
The DNA here is from genome assembly GCF_043380555.1 of Nothobranchius furzeri. Taxonomy (NCBI): domain Eukaryota; kingdom Metazoa; phylum Chordata; class Actinopteri; order Cyprinodontiformes; family Nothobranchiidae; genus Nothobranchius; species Nothobranchius furzeri. The sequence continues at coordinate 110,205,978 of NC_091741.1, forward strand.
CAGCATGGCGGCAGCATGGCAGCAGCCGATCCGCAGCTGGGCGGCTGCATCACGTAACTTCCCAGGGAGACAGGAGTGGCAGATTTGCAGATTACACCGACCAATAAAAGCACAAGTTTATGCAACTTTTCTGACTGAGCATGTCCTAATGAACTAATTTACTTTTTATTATCAGATTGGTGTACAATGCCAATAATTGTAAATGTTAATGGGGGCACTTTAGGCTTACTTTAAGCACCCCCTAGTGTTCGTTATTATAGTACTGAAACCAAAACGTATCTCCTCGCTGTGCGTTTGTCCTTTTAACATCTTAACCCAACAGTTGAAACGTCTCTGCCTGCCTTATAATCTCTACAGGAGTGATTCCTCAGTGAATTAAACAAATCAGCTGTGATCTAAAACATGCTGCTGGAAGCCGACTGCAACACCAAGCATGTCAGCTCAATATTTAAGTCCAACAGACTGGACAGGTAACTCTAAAGTTGCAAGTGGAATATTCTGGCCACAGGGGGCGATAGGTGCTGAGTGGCCTTTCTTAACCCTGTAGGTCATCATAGCTCATACTGGCACAAGAAAATTATTAAGATCTTTGTTTAATGCCTCCATGGCTTTAACTGATTTATCTCTTCTGTAGTTCATGGTGATGTTTTGTTTTATGGAATGTTTGTATTTGAAGACTGTGATGACCCTCGTCCCGTTGGTCATCATCATCATGTGTTTTCTGTGCTCCGGCCTCATCCCTACTGAAGATTTAGCACCAGGGACAGTTTCAGAGCAGCTAACTCTCCCTGCGCCATTTCAGCACCTTGGAGAGAGGCACGCCAGCAGCGAGAGCAGCTGAACTGAATCAGCCATCACTCGGACCTGGGAGGACTGCAAAAGGAGATGCCAGCTTCCATTCTAGGAGGTCCAGAACTAGTCTGCGATCCTCCTGCGCCGGTGTACTAGTTTATTCTAGTCTGAGCTACTGCTAAGCCGTAGTCTTTGCCCATTGTGGACTTGTTAGAAGTTAATCATTAATCCAGCCTGACTTGGTATTTTTACAGAGCTAGACTCTGTTTTGAGTGCATTTCCCCCCGAGGTCTTTAAAGCTGGGGATCATTTTGATTTATGTGTTTTCGTTAGAACAGCGGTGGACCTTTAGTTAGATTATCTTTGAATCAGAGAAGGATTCTTTAGTTATCTTTAGCCTTTAAGAGGACTCCCTTTGTTAATAAAGCCTTTTAACTTTTACACCCTTCACCTCGTTATTTGCACCGTCACACCCATCAGCCTAGTTTAACTGCGTTTTTCCCCTCATCCTCCTGGACGGCCAGGAGGGGACGTAACAAAGACTACGAAAACAGGTAGGTGGTCACTAATATCCATCATTAATATCCCTGTTTTCCTGGCATCATCCTTATTGTTAGTGGATATATTATCAATGATTGTTGCAGTCCGAGATGTAATTCTAGCTGCCTTGTTTATCAAGGGAAATAAAGCTACACTACACAGTGAATCTGCAAAATCCTTAGTTATCTGTCCAGCTTCATGTTCTAAATTAATATTAAAGTCCCCTCATAGAAATAATGTTTTGTATTTAATGTGATCAACCAATTCAATATTTGTTTCATTAAATGCCCCAATACGTGATCCTGGTGCTCTACAAACACAACTAATTAAAGTATTTTTAGCAGCTTCACTGCTGATTTCTACCGTTACAATTTCTATAACATTATCTTCTATCATTGTCATTTCCTTAACTAGTTTACATTTTAGATCTGATTTAATGTACAGGGCAACCCCACCACCTCTTTAAAATGATCTAAAAATATGAAAAAGTTTCAAAGTATCCCTTTAATGTTATCGGTAACTACTACATGTAATGTATTTTCTCCTGAGGAGTCTGATGCTTTTTCACCAAGAAGTGTCCCAACACTAACAAGTCAGCACAAAGAAGCTAGCGAAAGGCTCAGCATCCTTTCCTCTGACTGTAAAACTAACTGTGTAAAAAAAAAAAAAAAAGGTCTGAGTGGATTTGGATCAGAACCGAGTAGACAGAATGAAAACATACAAAATGTATGAGTGCACTGCTGCCATTATTGGAGTGGTTTCATTGACAGATGTGAAGTACAAGCTGCTCCCTGGACTGAGCTCCAGACAAACAAGCGTCAGCAGACAACATGCTGGTGGATCAATGACTGTATGAAGAGCTCAGAATGACATCGAACAAATGATAGATTCTAGCTGCTCAGAACAGATCACCTGTTTACTTTGCTTCCTGTGGGCTCCTTTAGATCAATTTCACATGTTCCTCAAATGAAAGATAAAGTAGAGATTTAATTAGTGTTTGTAAAGCAGGCTCTGAAATACGCCGCTCCTTCATCCTGATGACACTTGATGAAGTCACCATTAAACAGGAGTCAGTGTCACATTTGCCCCCTAATTTGTATCAATATCTCACACATTTCCTCCAAATCATGTCTGCAACAGTTTGTCACGAGCGCACCGGGGAGGTGAGCGGAGGTGAGGATCCAAGGCAGGCGGACAAACAGGCAGGACATAGAAACAATGATCCGACAAGACAAAAAGGACTGACAGGGTTTAAATACAGAAGGAGCTGGGCCTTGGGTGATTGGGAGACGAGAGGCAGGTGGGAGCAATTAACATGGACACAGGACTGAACAGAATGGGGAGACAGGAAAGAATGTGACAGTACCCCATCCTCTAAAGGCCGGCACGAGACGCCCAACGCAGGCCAGCATGGAGTTGGTTTATTTGTTTGTTGATTTGCATGAGGCGCCATCTTATTGTGTCTACAATGAAGTGCCCTGTGCTGTGCTCTCTCTTCCCTGCTGAGCTCGTGATGATCCTGCTTACTGAGGGTGGACCCGTGACTTGTCATCGGAATCCACTCCTCCCAGTTGGTGCTCCGGCTCGTTGGACCTGGACGCCCGTTGGTTCCAGCATGGCTGCTGGGATACTTTGCTTGCTGGGACGACCTGCCTGCTGCTCTTCCCTTTTGCTGGATTACGAGAAGTGCTCTTGCAAAGATCAATTTGCTTTTTGGAATTATTCCCTACCCGTGGATACGTAAAAGCTTTGCTCCTGCTTCAAATTATTACCCGTGGAGATATAAAGTCGCTGCTGCTTCAATTGTTGCTTCCATAGGAATATCTGATAATCTACTCACTTGTGTGCTTCCCGAGGAGTATGCAAGACTGTTCTTTGGCGTGGGGTTTGTACCTCACCACTGTTGGCCTCTTCCTGTGAGATTGCACCCTGCTCTGTTGTCGGGATCCTTCATAACTCTGGTTTGTTCAATGACCAGGTGGTCTCTGGACGGACCACCGTGCCCTTGAAAAGGGGGGTATGTAACGTGATGAAGGAGCCATTTCTCCCCTCTAACAACTGTTCTTTTTGACACAGTGTCAGTGGGCATGAAACAGCCCCAAGCTCATGCATTCACTTCTAAACTGTTTACATTCCAGCTGAAGACAGAAGAGAAGACTCTTTTCTTTTTGTTTTTTAAACCAAGAACTCTATTTTAATAAAGCTAATCAAAACAACTGTTAGTCAGTAATAACCATATGACCGATCTGTGAAATCACAATGTTATGATTAATGTTTTAAAATGACGTATTCTAGCCACTAGACAGCTGATACACCAGATAAACAATCATGACACATTCCGGTCACAAATCCAATCAGAACCTTCACATCTGAAGCATAGCAGAGTCTCTGTGGTGTTTATTTAATCTGTCAGCTGTGATTCGTCCAGAATCGTAAACATCAAGATTAATAAAACAGAACAACGCCATTTTGAGTTCAGTATTCAGCCAGCTCTCCAGATCCCCTGAAGTTCATCATTGCTAAGTGGAGTACGGACCGGCCATCTGTACTTTTTACTTTTAAGCTGAGAACTGCCAAGCTGGGAAATCCGGCCATTGTTACCAACAAAACAACGGTTCCTTCAGAATAAAAGCTGAACTCGCTGACCCAAAGGGGGGTCCTTTTTGACGCTGTGAAACACCTGTCGCTTTTACCTGGAGACTATCCAAAGACTGGTTTGTCGTGCTGAAGACGCTGTTTCATCGGCTCCAGTACCAGAGGAGGGTCCGTGGACCTGGCAGCCTGATCTAAGACGGAGGTCTCACTGACGGGTAATGTAGAGCGGCACAGATGGCGTCTCATGTTGTTTCCTGACCACGGTTCAAAGTTGATCAGTTAAGAGCAAAACATCATCTCCCACTCAGACTCGCTTCTCCAGAACGGAGGTTCTGAACTGACATCGCACCAACACACACTCCACCTCACATTCATTCCATCAGCATCCATCACTAGAGAGTTAGTCCTGTCAAACTGTTTAAAATAATTTAGATAATACATTTTGCTTAAACGTTCTGAGGTCTCTCTCTCTCTCTTCTCTTGTCTCTCAGTTCATGCAAAGTGTTTATTTAATTTCCCTGTAATAAAAAGAACCACTCTTCTGATTTGAATAGCCCAGTGTCCAGAGACGGGGTCCATACTAGATATGGATCATTAATATCTCTGGTCATTAATTAAAATGTAACTCTTTAACATCCATTACAGCTACAACTAGAATACTTCTAATGATCCAGATGCCTAAAAAGTCCAGCAAATGCTTTTCAATAAGTCCTAACAAATGTAGCGTCACTGAATGGCCTGATTCTTGACCCTCAGGTCAGAGACACAGCCTGGGTCACCTTGATCCTGGCTGCTACGGCAATCTATAGTGTTTCTTTCACAGGAGACCGAATGTCTGTCAACCACCCCTTTAATCTGACTGCCTTTATCTGACTGCTGTTCCATCCTCTAGACGAAGGACACTTCAAGATTTAAAAGTATCATTTTAATAAACTCTTTTCACTGTCTATTACAATGTTCAAAAATAATCATCATGGTTCATTATAACTGTGTTTAATTACTGAAATGAATTATTATTCTTTGGTTAATAATAATTATTTATGATAATCAGTAATGTTTAACAGTGACAAGAAGATCATGTGCACTTATACACAATCATACAGGACACAGTAAATCAGGTTAAGTTTAACTGCACTCACATGATTCTTTTCTCATCCACGAGAACTTCCTATCTTTAGAGAAGGCGTGTTCCTGAGACATGTTAAATCTTCCTGTCAAAACCTGATTCGTTGGACCAGGAAATGCCCATCTTATAAAACAGAACTCTCTGCGTTTAGCGAGTGAGTTCTAGAGAAGTGGGACGGCCGCCCATACGCTCTTTAACCAACAAGCGATTTCTGTCACGCTGGCAGAATTGCTACGACACAACAAACGAAACCTGCAGAACAAAGCTGACACAAACTCCTTCAGCGTTATTGATTTTTGAGAGGCAACCAGTTTCATCAGTCGTTGTGACCCGAAGACATCTCAGGACCGATTTGGTCGCACTACGGTTCCTCTGACCCACCTCGTGCTTGGGGTCATCATCTCCTCCTGACATCTCGGACCCAAAAGGGGGTCTCCTAACTGGGTGAGGTAGACACTTCCGACAGATTGCGCCTGAATGCTCTTTAATAAGAACAACTTTAGTTTATCTGCAAACCAAACTCTTTCTACCCAGAATGCATCTTCTCTCAAGATACACGTTCTGAGAACATTGCATTCACCAGCAAGAAAACACACTTCATCTTAGATCCATCCAACACAGAGGTTGTTTTAATACCACAGCTTTTATAAATAGTTTATTTATAAATTGTATTTTAAATTGCCACGTTTAAATTGTTTATTAATACATTTCTTAACTTTTTAAACTTGACTCTTCATTGAAATAAACAGAGTGGGTGTATATTGATCACTGAACAAAGATCTTTAGATCTTCTGAATTAACAAATAACTTTGCTGTTAAATGAAATCTTTAAAATTAAATATTAATCTTTTGATAAAACATAGACCAAGCAAGTTGGTGTATGAATTTACATGTATATGTATACATGCATGTACATTTCATTGATTAATTTGTTTGATCTTTCTTAGGAATTAAAACATAAGCTGAATAGCAACAGCCTTTAATTCCAGAATATGTAGCTCAATAACTGCTAAATATATTCAGCAATTATCGAGACGAACCAGTTGAGATGGCTGGAACATTTGGTTAGGATGTACCCTGGTGAAGTATAAATTGGGATTCACCTATGATCTACAAAGGTGCCTGCTGCATGATTTGTTGGCACAAGTTGCTGCTTTTTCTGTGTGGAACAAAACAATCCAGATCACATCCTACCAGCTCTAGAACAAACTGCCCGTCCACACACTGCCCAGCCCATTAAGGCCTGCGTGGGTAAGTGCTTGAAAGAATTGGACATTTCAAATGATTAAATTCTCACAGCAGTAGCAGACACCCTTAGATTGTATTTGTAAGTGAATCTATTATGTGATTGGTGGGTATGAAGACACGGACATGGAACTGATGCCATGTGTGGTCCACACTCTGCAGCTTGTGGTCCACGTAATGAACAAGGAGAAAAGTATCAACAGAGTCCTTGACAAAGAGCGGTTGTGTGGGAAACACTTTCGCAAAAGCTTTTGGATGAGTGCAGACTAATTGTTAGGAATGGTTGTCCCCCAAGGACGTATAACATGGTCGCATGTCTCTTCAAAGTTAGATATTCTCTTCGTTAAATAGCAAACAAGATGGATTGGACACCTTACTCTCAAGAGCCTGACTTAGTAGCTCTGGCCAGAGAAATGTGACAGTTTTTATCACATCTTGAAACCATTAGCAGTACATCTACTGGTAATGCCAGCTTCTCAAGCTGAATGTGTTCAATGTCACATCAGCACACATGATTCTGGTCACTCCGCCATTTTTTACTGTAGTTGCTTCTCAGCTGCTACATTTCTTTTGTCACCGTGCTCAGATTTACCTGCAAATATACTGAATTTCAATGCAATCAAATACATGAGAAAGCTTAATGCAGATACACCAAACCAGTTGTTTCAGATAGCTCACGAGCCACGTCTTTAGGACCAGAGGGGAGCCGGGTGTGGAATGAACTTCAACCTCCCGTGAGATTTATTTTCTGATTAGCATTTTATTGTTTTCATTCAATCTGTTTTTATGTTTGTGTTTGTTTATTTGGCAGACACTTTTATCCAAAGCGACTTACAATTTATAACCTATAGGGCATGTTGTGATCTGTGGGGGGAAACCGGAGTACCCGGAGGAAACCCACGCATGCATGGGGGAGAACACGCAACTCCACGCAGAAAGGCCACAGCCGAGTTTCAAACCTGCAACCTCCGTGCTGCGAGGCAACAGTGCTGACAACTGTGCCACCATGCGGCCATTTTTATTTTTCACCTGTTCAGCACTTTGGTCAGCTGCCATGCTGTTTTTAAGCATGCCATAGAAATAAATGGGTTCCTGTCAGGAGGTCACGACCTTTGACCTCCTCCTTGAGAACAGATATGATGGTGTTTACTGACTGTAAACGAATGTTGCTAAACGGGGTCATGTATTCTCAAAGGTAGTCATTTGCAGCTGTCACGTTCATCCCGCCCCTTTTCTTCAAGGATCTCAGCATAAAATAAACATATCTGTCAGAAGAAGAGCAAGCAGAACAGAGATACAATAAATGATTCACAACAAACAGAAACAACTCCAAAATGAGATGAATTTGAGCTATTTTACCTCAGTTTTTCTCTCTAATGCTCTCCCTCTCTCCTCTGCTCTTCCTCTCCATCTCTGAGTTCCTCTCTCTGCCCACTCCCTGTCTTCGGAGAACCTGCCAATTCCTCTCTGATATTTCCCTTTGAGAGGGATAAAGACAGATGAGAGGGATGGAAGGAGGGAAGGGTGGATGAGGAGAGATTTAGGGACAGTGAGGGAGGGTGCAAAGGGATTCAAAGAAAAAAGGTGATGGAGGGGGTGTAGGCTTGTGATAGAGAGAAGGACAGAAGGAAATGAAGAAATCAGAGCTTTAAAGAGAGATTAAACAAAGGAGGAAACTTCTTCCATTTTTTTTACCTTTCATCAAATCATGGCCTAAAATCCTCAGTCCTTCCAGGGTTATTCCCCAAATCCTAGATGTGGAAAATCAAATCAGGAGTTTTATCTGATTGCAGTTAATTGGTGTGCTCGTTAAAGAACAAAAGTCTGGTTGACATATACAAGAACACAGAAGAAATACAGTCCTATCAGAATGGGATCAGAATGGGCTCATCAGCTGAAATGAGCGTGAGGTTTTAAACCAGATCCTAGACTGGCGGTCGGATAACTCACTTCCGTGAAAAGTGAAGTTATTCGCCGATTTAGCAGCGTAGCGAACACTTCTACGAGCTCTTCTGAACCTGTAAATGAAGGATTTATCGGGTGTTTATCGGTTACTGTTGATCAGACAGCACCGGAGAACGTGCGTCTGGCGCTCCGTTTGGACATATAAAAATACTCAGCTTTTAATCCATCAAAATTAGCTCTTTGATGGATTATTTCGGATATATCGAAGATATAGAAGTCTGGTTAGCTCGCCAATTATGTAGCATAATGGTTTATGGCTCTTTTATTAAAGAGGAACCATTCTACATATTAATTTGAGATATTAATTTTAATAAATTAACAACCAAATTTTATAGAAATAAGAAGACTCAAAGGTTGTTTTCATCGATAAACTGACGATCATATCTGTGTGTCTGTGTTTCAGTTCAATGAAGAGACAAGTTTGAAATTTAAGAGTTTTAATTCTTCAATTTAAACTAATGATTTGAAAAATTAATCAACATTGGCAACCTTGTTGGACAATCTTTAACAGTTGATATTTTAAGCTTGCACAAATAGACCTTGTGTTGGATGTGCTAAGATTTGAGAATGATGGAATTGTGAATGCGTGCACGCATGTGTATGAGATTGCTTCAGGGAGAGAAAAGGCGAATCTGAGTGAAAAGTGATGGTTTGAATTAAACTTAGTTCTTATTAGAAAAACTGCATCAGAACGCTATCTATTGTGTTCTGTCTCACCGACCTTAGGACCCTCTTTTTGGATCCGGACCTCGGAGGATGTTATTCAGGTGACACCTTGGCTGGCAGAGGAGACGGAGGTGTGTGACGATCCGGTCCAGAGTTGACCTCGGTACACGCTGATGAAGCGTTACGGCAGATGCGCTTTCTCAAGTTTAAATTAACTCAGAAATCAAAGACTCTGGGACGAGTCTGTGTTAGCTGGTTGAATTATGCTATTCTGTCTGGCTTGACAGGAATAGCGTGGGGGGGGGGGGGGGGGGGGGAAGAGCCGGCGGCTCCGTTCCCCGTTGGCGTTCGTTCAGCATGTCCTCTCTCCCTCGTTGTCAAACCCGAACTGACTAACTTACCAAAACCCACTTCTCTTCCCAAAGCAAACTTGTGCATCAGAGCAAATGTGTTTTGGAGTTACTGTGAATGCAGACCTGTGTGAGCAGGTGTGAAGGTCATCACCAAACATCTTCAAACATTATTAATTAAGTATTGATTCATTATAGTTCATTATGATTACCCAAAGCATAATAATAATTCATTTGATTAAAACACATTTATAATGAGCAAAGTGATAAAATGATTATTTAGCATTAATAAACAAAGGAAGCGTAAGACTCTTTATTATTATGACTAGCTTTCCTGTGAGAAGTCCTTCTTCTGGTGATGCAGGTGTTAGATGTTGTTGATTCCTTGTAGACTTGCTGGCGGCTGAGGTCTTTATCTGTGGGTGAAAGTTGCTGGTGACCCAGCTTCGACCCAGCCGGGCAAATACAACCTTTGGCACAGAAAAACCCATACTTCCTCACGCTACACAGGGTTATTCCCCTAATCCTAGATGTGGAAAATCAAACCAGGAGTTTTATCTGATTGCAGTTAATTGGTGTGCTCGTTAAAGAACAAAAGTCTGGTTGACATATACAAGAACACAGAAGAAATACAGTTCTATCAGAATGGGACTTTTTTCAGACATTCAATTCATGACATTGAATTTTATTCCTTGAAAAGATGTTTAACATCCATCCTTCTGTCACTGTTGTCGGCTCTGTTATCCCTGCTGTGGTCTGCTGGGGTGCAGGCAGCTCTGACCGAGACAGGAAGAGGCTGAACAAGCTAGTTAGCAAAGCTAGCTCGGTTCTAGGCTGCCAACTAGATTCAGTTGAGGAGAAGTGGGAAATGAGGATGGTGGTGAAGATAACCTCCATCATGGAAAACCTCTCCCACCCACAGCATTCCACTGTGGAGACCATGGACAGCTCCTTCAGAGGCAAACGGAGACATCCCAGATGTTAAACAGAATGCTACCATAGGTCATTCATCCCCTCTGCAGTAAGTGTGTGTAACTCCTGAGTTGAACTGGTACTGGCATTATCCCGGTCCACATCAATAACGATGCAATATCCAGTACGTGTTTCTATTAGTGCACATTGGTGTGCGTGTGTTCCTTCTGCTGCACAGTTCTGGAAACACACGTTATTAGACTTTTTAATGGCTGAAGGTCACAAAATGTTTCCCTGTAACCTAATTATTTTTCTACTTCCCTTTCTCCAAGTGTGTGTGCTTTTGTAGCAAGTGAATATCCCCTCTCTGGAATCAAAACACCCCAGCAAAAATTTAATGCGGAAAAATTCAACTAATCAAATTTTCCCAACACAGGAGTGTTTGGTCAGTCTTGTGGTTGTTTCACTCAAGTTGCTTTGTGTTAGTAGCACACACTCTGGGTGTTCTTAGATGGAAGAAAAAGTCGCACCGGACTATGACTTTGACATTATGACACTGACCTTTTTCTGTGAAATTAAGTATTTGAAAATTTCAGGGACAACTGAGGTGACCGCCTGGTGACCCAAGCCAAAGCGATTGTCACTCGATTGAGTCAACGTCTCACTGGTGTCATGTGATCGGAGTAGCTTAATCGGACTGGCTAAAAAACACTGGAGATTGAGTGACTATTGTTTTGGCTTGGGTCTCCATGAAGTTAGCCTAGTGAACTAGACCAAATTCTTGCTTTGCAAAGAATGGTCTAGGCACGCTCCATTGGAACCTCAGCAGCTCCTACCAGGACTCTGGCTAGCCAATCACAGCTCTCTAGAGGGGTTTCAAACACATAAAGAGCTGTGATTGGTCCATAATGGTGGGCCAATCATAGTGCTCTATCTGCTTAGTGAACAAATCACAGAGCTTTATCGCTTTGTGGGCCAATCAGGGCACTCTATATGCCTGGTGGGTGGGATGATAAAACAGAGTGAAACAAGAGTATGTCACATTCATTGTCCAGTGGAATGTGGAGATCATTTGAAAGACAACGGTAGAACCCGCCCCACAACCGAGAGCCGTCAATGGAGCATGGCCAGACTAAATAATACATTTATTTAGTCTGGCTTGCCAGGCTACCATGAAGTAGCTCTAACCTTCACAAAGGTTGGTGACCCTAAGTCTAGTATAATGATGACCAGGTAAACATAATTTTGGCCCTATTCTATTCTGTTCTATTCTATTCTATTATTTCATTCTAGTCTCCACATCTTCTCAGCCATGGAGTTTTCCAGTGTTTCTAATCCTGGCAGCATTTTAAGTAAACCCTAACTATATATGGGCCAGAGTCTAATTATTTACCCGCTCTGGTCACTTGTACTGAAACAATCTTATTCTGATCACAGATTTGCCTCTGTGTTCATTGTGAGGCGATGAAATCAGCCGAGATCTGAGGCCTAATGTTGGGCTTAAGCACTTGCATCCATGACATTAAGAGATATTTACTATGAAAAGGTTTTACAGAACACAAATCACGCTAAAAGGAATCTGGAGCTGGAAAATGGCTGAAGACTGGTTACACAAGCGTACTGCTGCCAAGTGGCAAAGCAGGAAAAATCTAATGGCTGTGGATCAAAAGACAAAACACACTTTTTTCTCCTTCTCCGTTGAGAAGCAACATGTGTAACATTCTCCAATGAGTGTGTGAGTGTGGAGAGAGAGAGAGAGAGAGAGAGAGAGAGAGAGAGATCATCTGCACATAGGAAACAGAGTGGGCTGCAAACACTCTGGGCAATTCCGCTTTTTTCCTTTTCTTCTTTATTGTAGGTGTGTGTGTGTGCGCGTTTGTGTGTGTGTGATAACAGTGTGTGTGTGTGTGTGTGTGTGTGTGTGTGTGTGTGTGTGTGTGCGCGTGTGTGTGTGTGTGTGTGTGTGTGTGTGTGTGTGTATGTGTGTGTGTGATAACTGTGGGTGTGTGTTGAGGGGGCGAGAACAGGTCTCTTCTAAATGAGAGGGAGACTAAGAACTCAGGAGAGAATCAGAAACAGAAAATGATCTCCCGTGCATCCGACTCCCAGTGTTTTCCGATTTCTTCTCTCTTTTATTCCGTGCTGTTTTCCCTTCTTCGTGTTGCAGATGCTAATTATGCTGTTGTGTTTTCATGCTTAGTACTCAAGTAATTTGATATGAAGTTTACATAAATTAACTTGAAACATTTTTGCTATAAATATGGTCTAATTGTGCTAAACCTGTTCGACATGCATATTTTTCTTTCACACCAAACAGGCCAATGTGATGATGCGTACTGCGTGGGGGATCGGAGATGCAGTTAGAAAAGATTAAAAATGATTATTTAACAGGATAGAAGGAGATTCTGCTGACATGCATCAAAGCGTCATCTGAATCTAAAGTTAACTCGGCAATCACTTTCAGGAAGTGTGGTTCTTTGCCGTCTTGCTGTTGGCTCTGAACGACTCGTTAAAGGAAGTAAAACGCCACAATTGACTGATTATTCACTTCACACATGCATATTTCACTGTAATAATGTGTTGTTGGTGATTGAAAAATTCACTTGGGGTATTTTAGAGCCGGCTGTTTACTTCTGATTCGCCGTTAGCATTGTTAGCTCAATGTTAGCCTCTTCCTTACCCGATGTTATAGTAAAACAGAAAGATGCCGTGGCTTATTGCGAGTACAATTACTAACGTTTGGGTCACTCCTGTTTCTGGCTTTGGTTCTTTAAACATCTCTGGAGCTTTTTGCCTGCCGTTGTTGAATTATCAATGCCCATGCTGCAGCGTTAGCTCGCCGAAGACATGGCAACCTCATAAACTCAAACTCAAAACAGATTGAATAAAAACAATAAATAGTGACTACATTCGATCCTGTTTATATTTTTGAAAGGCAATGCAAAGCAGCTTTTTTTATGTAGCACATTTCATACACAGAGGCAATTTAACCCTCCCACTGTCCTACTGGGAGACCCCACCAGGAAATGAGCAGGGTTGATGGTGTATCCGCTGAGGTCCACATGGTAGGGGTGAGGTGAGAGCACCACCTAACGTAAGGAGTGAAAGTGAAAGATAATTGTGTGAAAATGTAAGGAGTAAAGTAAAAATTTGGTATTACTCCAGTAAAGTAGACACTCACTATTTGTACTTAGACAAGCCAACAAAGTATCTGTACCTCGTTACGTATGAACCCTTGCTTCTTCACGTCTCAGATCTCTTCCCCATCAAAAGGTTAAACTCGTGTACACCTTTTGGTGTGTGGAAAAGTCAACACTAGATAACAGAAAGAGAGCTAAACACACTGGCATTATGTTTATGAATATATTAAAATATGTTTTCACCATCTACCCTTCTGACCCCCCCCCCCCCCACACACACACACACACACACAATGTGCTGTGGCACCCAGCAAAAAATGTTCATACAATTCTATTTCTAAGCAACAGCGCTTCTGAAAGTGCATCTTGTTTACTCCATATTGGGACATTTTGGGCTCCCGTAGTACCTCTTGTCCAGCTTTATAGCAGTACTCCTTTTCCATGTGTCCTTTGTGATTAGTAGTTGATTTTCCAAGGTTTTTAAGTTTAAGCTTTTTGACACAAAACTGTTAAATATTTCTCATCGTAAATAGGTAAAACATTTTAAGGTTGATTTTGTTGACAATACTATACTTTTTTTTCTTTTTCCTTTTCAAATTATTTGTTTAAGCAGCAGACCTCTACCACCTGTCGACATAAATCAATAACTAGCCCTTCTTAAAACGTGCAATAGTTTAGGCTTTTCATAATCATGACCTTTTAAATAAATGTGGTGTTAGATTAAAACACAATCACATCACAAGCAAACACATGCAACAGGCAGATCTTTGCTGACATCTTTGTGCTAGCATGTCGGCCAGCCACTTTACTATTGACAGGTTGTTGGTTGATAGAGATAGAGAAAAAAAAACAAAATGCGGTGCTGTCAAGATGCAACAAACTCCTTCCAGCGGATAATAGAGTGAAATCCCCAACGCATAAGCAGTTTAGCGTCTGAAGGCAAGAAAAGATTTACAGACAAGCTTAAAATCAGTAAAAATGGATTTTATTCAAAACTCACATGAGATCCATTATGATGTTGGTCAAGTTTCGCCAGTTGGTCTCAAATCTGCTAGGGAGACATTTATTCCTATTTAATAAAAAGCCCTGGGGTCTCATTTATAAAGCTTGCTTACGCACAAAATGGGGTCGGAAAACTGCGTTAGCAAGTTTCCATGCAAACGTTGTGCGCAACTTTAAGTTGGCTAAGGACCTGGCTTACGCATATTGTGGACGTGGAGAGCACCTGCAGTGCTGCTGCTGAGAAGGATACAATTATGAATTCCAGCAGCATTATCACGTTTACTGCTTCATGCGCACACAGAACAAGTAACCTGTTTTATATTTTAATGATGGACACATTTGATCTGTATTAATAAAAGGCTTAAACGTTACCAGTCTCCTCTGCATTGTACGCTTGCTGGTCCGAGTACTGCTGAGATCCTAACGGCGAGCGGCGGGGGATCAGAGGAGCCACACGCTCTGGCGATGGCAAAACATCTTTTTTGCCTCCAACTTCAGATCGGACCATTTGTTTTTATATCCGCCACAGATCTCTCTGAAGATTTCACAGCATTGACGGCTTCAGCAATGTTGTGCCACTCTGTGGATTCTCTCTTATTTGTTTTGCAAAAGCACTTCCTTTCATATCTCCACCTCACCCACAAGTATCTCAATTTCTGCTTCGGTGAAATTGCGCTTCCTTGATCTGCATTGATCTACGGTCACCATCGTCATTGGCGGAGCGCTGCAACGAGCCGGCTTATGTATATGCATGAGATCCACAAGACACTTTGCATTGACCATTTATGGCAGAAAGTGGGCGTGTTGAGGGTGGGATGTGATTAAAAAAACAGCTAAGCACATTCCTAAGAAGTTTATTTATAAAGCGGAGTTTGCGTGACTTTGTGTGTACTCCATGTTTGATAGATCACAAACCTACTTGGCGTAAGTACATTTTTTTGCTGAAATTAAATACGGTTAAGTAAGGATTCTACGTAATGTTTGATAAATGAGACCCCTGGACTCTTCACTCATGAAAAATTACAGGCTTTCAAACAGTGGCGGTTCTACGTGGATTTACTCCCCGGGCGAGGCCCCCTTTGAGCCTCCTGTAGACTACCTAAAAATGCCAACTTTTACAGAACAAATCATGTAAAAAATAATCAGTGCAGCCATCTGCAATAAATAAACAGGATAGTTAGTGGTGACTGGGGAGTTTTCTTCTGCTTGTAGAGTTGTTTTATTATTATGTGAACATGATCAACATGTGTTTGTTGTTGTTCAGGCAGGCCACAGGCTGCAGCGAGCATTTAACAAATCCTAGTTTGAATCAGTAAAAAACGATTCAAGGAATTTTTTTTAATCATTTGAATATTCGTTTCAATATTTCAGCCCTATTAGCTCTGTTAGCAATTAGCTGACCAAATTTAACCGTTAAAATCGCAGTTAACTGGTTCAAAAAATTGAAAACATGCATCATGAGAGCGTACATACCTTTATCTTTCTCCTCTTTTTTTCTTTTTTTTTTCCTGAATCGGGCACCTGGTGGTTTTAGCCTTTTTATGTTCATCTCTTCTGTTTGGCTCTTGACTCAATAAGTTTCCTATAGTCAGGACTAAACAATTTGACCTTGATGGGTGGGTGACCACAAAATCGTTTTGGTTTTCCTTTTTTTATTCGACCATTTCACACAATTCAGAAAAACCTGAAAGAATGATAGGCCTGTGTTTACGATGTTATGAATGAAATGTGTGTTAAATGGAAGAACATCAAGATGGGATTGACTTTAGCCATGTTAATACAGTTGATTCAGCCCCTACCCGCTCATTTCATTTGGGAAAGACCCAGAGGTGAATTCCCCCGCCGCCTCCCTCCCCTTCCTCTTCTTCATACACACACGGTTCACGTGAACCCTCTCAGTCAGCAGGAGCGCCTGCAGCTGCAGGGGACGCCAACTTGCTGTTTCCAATCCATACACTGTGATATGACAGATTTCTTTCTTTTTTATTTTTTTACTCAGCGCTTGTGCGCCCCTTTTGTGTCATGAAAAAATGCCGCCCCGGGCAACTGCCCTGTCTGCCCGTGCCTAAAACCGCTACTGCTTTCAAAATTCTGGAGGCTCACAATATTTTTGTTTCAAGGAAAGTTGGGCCGATGTCTTCTGTAACAACGGCTTCATCACAAAGAATTATCATGAACAAAATGAGACTCACAAACTGTATGTTGTTGCATCAACCTGCACATCCTGATCACCCGCAACTTTGAAAAACCATTTTTAGGCATCCACTGGGCTGTACCACACAGCAAGAGTGAACCACCTGCGTCGCTAAACCCTCCTCTGCATGGGCAAAACAATCAAATTATAGGCAACATATGCAGTTTCCAGCCACACAATCCATGATGCAATTCGAGAAACTTAAACATTGACATCACAAAAGATTTGCCTAAACAGAAGGTTCTGCTGCTTGGTGTGATGACACTGTGAAGTCAGATGGTTCTGTTGATACAAGACTTTTTTGCATTTGGTTCCACTAAGCACTAATGTGCTGTATGGGATATGTTTGAATGAAGCAATCTCTTGTAGGTTGATATAAACCACTCGGTGTGTTATTTAAGCAGTGTTAAAATACACACCAGAAGCTAGAAATTCATCCAAATGAAGAGCCAGCGCTATTTATGTGCAGCCATAAAAACGCTGAAACAAGACGTTAGGAGCAGCTGCCAAACCATCGGTTGTTTGGGATGGTGGGTGGTATCTCTGAATTACTGTTCATATCACTGAATATTGAAATTTGTATTCTAAAGACGTGGGCTTTGAATTAAAACCAAATCCCAATCTCCCCCTCTTTGCCCCAACTCTGTTCTGCAGGATTCTTTTTCTCTCGTGAGGATCGAGGTGTAGCGGCTTCTTCTGGGTTGCCAGGGGCCAAACCTGCCAATCCAATCTGTATGCAAAGTCTTGTGTCGTAAAGTTTAATATGCAACAGGACAAGTAGAATTATAAAACTGCATGATGAAATTACAAGCAAACCAGATTGATTTTGATGACGGTTTGTCTCAGTCTTCATTGACTTGCTCAAATGCTGCTAATTATTGCTAACATTATATCTGTTCACAAAGCTTTAAAACATAACTGCCACAAGAAGACTGATGTGTTTTTCTGTTGTATTGAAAAATGTTTCTGTCCGTTTTACTCAAAAAGAGATGATTACTAATGAGTAAATTTGGAGGGCAGCAGAAATGTCACATTGGATAAATAATTATTTCATTTATTGTTCAAATTGGCATTCCACTGACTCTTGAAAAAATTATGTACAGTAGCTCTAAGTGGCTGTGACTAACGATCTGTTAGTTTTGTACTTAAAATGTAAATATAAAGAGATATTTTACATTGGATTATCTTTATACGTTATTCCATAATCTGTTTTGATTTACAGGGTTTGTTTTTTTAATCATCTTCACGCAGGGGTGGACTGGCCTATCTGGCATTCAGGCACTGTCCCAGTGGGCCGCTTAGCCAAGTGGGCTGCTTGCCCAGCTAAGGCCGACACTACTCCACAGTTGGTGATCTGCAGAACATTAGCTACATGGTAACCTGGAGCTAACAGAGTTTTCCCAGGTGTTTTTAGCAAGAAAAACGGGGTAGAGCGATGACGTAGGAGTTGTTTTACCATGTTAGCATGTAGCTAATGTCCCGCTGATCTCCGCCCATGGAGAATGAGCTGATCTGGAAGGCCAGGGCTCCCGGTCGCAGCGGTCTGGCCCTGCTTGTAATTTAACAGTCCCAGTCCATATTAGATCTCACATTCGGCCTAGAGCCAAGTCCGTGGGCGGCACCACCCCCCACCCCCACCGCTCCCACATTGGAGAGGGCCGACTGAGGGCCGACGATTAGTTAAAATGCCACGGCTGTCTTCACGTAAACATTCTGCAATTTGTCTTCTAATCATGCTGGTCAGCGAAGGTTACTCATGGGTTACAACAGGAAAAGTTTTTTTTATGAATAAAATGTCTGATGTTCCTTTTTAGGATTACTCAATCAATACAGCAAAATGCTAAAAGTGAAAGTAATAGAACAATATTAACCCTTACATAACTTTTTAATTTTCCAATGTTTTTGGTGTTTGAGCACATAAAAACGCACCAAGACCTTATAAGGGTTAAGGGAAGCAGCAATATTATCACGCTCATGTTTTGTTTTCATCCATGTTTTATCTTTGTACCACAGCTTTAGAAAAGCTTAAATATCACCAAAAAAAATCTGTCGTCAATCAGGACTGCTGTACTAGGGTTAGGGTCAGGGTGGGGACTCTGCATGACTGAACTGGAATCATACTTATGTCACCCCTCCGCAGCCAACCACAGCTGCAGGTTCCGGATGGAAGGGGAACAAGCGACTCAGGTGGTCCAAAGAACAGGCAGGGGAACCACTGAAGACTAAAATAGATCATTTATTGGGAGGAGCAAGGACAACGCTAAAAGTTCCAGTCTTCAAAGGCTGAAGGAGTAAATACATAAAACCAGTCCTAAAACAAAATCAGCTCTTCTAAATCTGAGACCACGGTCTTGATTCTGAAAAGGGTAGAATGACTTCTCCGGGTCAGGGATGAGGTCCTGCCACAAGTGGAGGAGTTTAAGTATCTCGGGGTCTTGTTCACGAGTGAGGGAAAACTAGAGCATGAGATCGATAGGTGGATTGGTGCTGCATCTGCAGTGATGCGGGCGTTGTACCGGTCTGTCGTGGTGAAGAGAGAGCTGAGCCAGAAGGCGAAGCTCTCGATTTAGTGGTCAATCTACGTTCCTACCCTCAACTATGGTCATGAGGTTTTGGTCGTGACCGAAAGAACGAGATTGCAGATACAAGCGGCCGAAATGAGTTTTCTCCGAAGAGTGACTGGGCTCTCCCTTAGAGATAGGGGGAGAAGCTCGTTCATTCAGGGGGGGGGGGGGGGGGGGGGGGCTGTTGTTGAATAAAGGCCGCTTGGGTGATATACCAACAAGTCAGAGCCATGTCTGAGATGCTCTCTGTGTAAATTAGACATCTTGAAAAGGTGAGGGAGAAAAGGTTGGTTAAACTCAAAATCCCATTAAGGTGAGAAGCTCGGTCATTCAGGAGGGGCTCGGAGTAGACCCGCTGCCTCTCCACATCGTGAGGAGCCAGTTGGGGTGGCTCGGGCATCTGGTCAGGACACCTCCTGGACACCTCCCTGGTGAGGTTTTCCGGGCACATCCAACCGGGAAGAGACCTAAAGGTAGACCCAGGACACGGTGGAGGGACTATGTCTCTCACCTGGCCAGGGAACGCCTTGGGATTCCCCCGGAGGAGCTGGCCCAAGTGGCTGAGGGGAGGGAAGTCTGGGTCTCTCGCCTTAGGCTACTGCCCCTGTGACCCGACTCCGGATAAGCGGATGAAAATGGATGGATGGATGGCAGTCCTAAAACAGTCTAAACATCCTGTGCATCACCAGGGGCAAGACGGTGTCCAGTACAAGGCGCCACCTCTCGCCTCCAGCTGACCGTGGTGACCCATGTAGCTGGGTCCCAGTCTGCTCCACCTTGTCCTTTGGCTGTCAGGCACAAAGTCGACCTTCTGCAGCAACCTGTCTGTGCTGCTATCATGGCTCCAGCGTTGTCCACTCACTCGCTGGCTGCTGATCTGCATTCCGGGGGGGTCGGGCGCCCGTGTCCATGCCCGAGACATCACCATCCAGGGTGCGTCTCTTGCTCTCAATCAGGCCTCATGCATGTCTCTCTGGTGTCTGCAGCTCTTCAGAACTCTTTCCTCAGTTCCTTTTATATCTCGTTTTATGAGTCCATTACACCTGTGGGCATTGAACGCCTGTTCCCATTGGTTCAGTTTAGTGTCTACTAAATCCAAAACTTGTCCACTTTGTGACACTTACTTAAACTAGCTTCCTATAAGTGATTCTTCATTTTTTTCACCAGCCTGTTGGAATGTTGTGATGTCAGTCAATAACATTTGAGCTGACTGATTAACTCAAAATATTTGCAAACAAACTTCTGTTACTTAAAACATGTTAATTTAAACTGGACACTTCACTTACAATAGGTGTGCTTCCACAAACTGAACTTCAGGATTATTTTACAAACTTCCCAGCATGCGTGTGTCTCAACTTCACCAGGACAGCCTAATGAGAAACCAACAGTACCTGAACAGGAGTAGGGACTCGGATAGGTGTGACCGAGTAGCTGAGCGGAACCTTTGGTTATCTCACACTGAACGGTTGCAACTCAGTAGGACATGACATCAGCAGACGTCGTCCAAAACAACTGGTTTTAGTAAAATTAGAATAGTTGCTTGTGAAGCAGAATGGAAGCAAAAACAAATAAGCACCATTCACATTGCTTTAAAATTGCCATTACTAAACCCCCAACCCCCAAAAACGCAGTGGAAATCTTCCCACATGGACGTAATTTACGGAGCTTGGTTGTCTCACAGAGCACAGTAATAAACAACACTTCTTCTGGTCATTGAACACCACTTTTTACATCACACAGCTGCTCTTGACCTATGAATGGATTCAATCGCTGTACTTTGACAAAATAAAACTTTTAATGTTTCTGTGGATGCATTTTTGGTGCTGATCAGTGACATCACTCACTGCCGAAGTAGTCGTGATAATCTGGCGTCGTAGCAAAGAAAGGGATGAATATGGAGACACAACAGCTAGGAGGACAGGTCAAGTCCCCCCTCTCAGAAATGACCCTGAATTTCAGACAATGGAAACACATCTTATTTAGACATGTGACTCTCCGCCTTTGGATCTAAATCTATTCTAGTGCACAGAGAGTAAATTCAAAAGCTTCAGCGGCCTTCCACTGTACTGAAGCTATGAAATCTTTTATCAAAATTAGAAGTGAATGCTCATTTAAAGTTATATCTCCTGCATGAAACACTGTAGTACAACTTAAAACTTCAGCAAGTTGATATTAGTGCATGTCCTTCACACCCACCACCTATTTTATTATAAGTACTGCTTCAGCAGTCAGACATACAGTGGGTACGGAAAGAAATAAGACCCCTGTTAATTTTTCACTCTTTGTTATATTGCAACCATTTGCTAAAATCAATTAAATTCATTTTTTCCTCATTAACGTACACACATTACCCCAGGGTGTGACAGTCTCCGTCTTCACTCCCTTCTCTCTTTGTCCTCCCACATATTCCAACGAGATGTAATTAACGTTACGTGCAACACTGCAGCCACTGAGATTAAAAGAACCAGAGGTATCAGTTAAGTACCTTCATTTTTCTGTGTTGATGGTTAAATCTATAAACAAATGGATGGGGTGATAGAACTGTTGCAACACTTTGATCAAAGTACTGATTACATGATACGTTTGTGTGAACCCCTGGATGTCATGGCCTTAAACCTTACTAAAGTATATTTCTGCTCTATTATGTGTAACATTTTTTTCAAAACAGGCGTGCCTCACACACATCGTAAATGTCCTGTATTTGATATAGCACCTTCTAGAGTCCTGGGACCCCTCAAGGTGCTTTACAACACAATCAGTCATTCACTCATTCACACACACATTCACACATTGGTAGGGATGAGCTACAATGTAGCCACAGCAGTCCTAGGGCGCACTGACGGAGGCAAGGCTGCCAAGCACTGGCCATCTGTTGTCTATTGTTAATTTATTTTCTCACTCAGCAGTTTCATTTATCAGTCATGCAAAATACAATCATCAACAGTCTCCTAAGTGAAAAAAAGGGGGAGGAAGAAGAAGTCTTGTATGACCAACCCCTTTCTACTTCATACAATATAATTTACAGAATGGCCTTATACACAAACCAAATATAGAACTCCCTTATCTTTGTAAACAGAATCACAATAAAATGTATCAATATACTCATTCAATATTTACTTATCAATCATAAGATTCTATGATTTTTTTCTTTATATAGTCTCTTTAATTGATCAGTAGTTAAACATTTTTTCAGGTCATAATCCAGATTATTCCATAATTTTACTCCATATACTGAAATACACATTTGCTTTAATGTTTTTCGTGCAAAAACTCTTTTAAACTCAGGCTTCGTTCTATTTTTTCCATCATTTGAAATCAAAACAAAAAACTTCTGTAACTTCACTGGCAGTAACCTCTTTTTTGCCCTGAACATAATTAGTAAAGTTTTCAAATGAACCAAATCCCTGAATATCATAATTTTTGATTCAATAAAATGTCTATTGATATGTTCTCTAGCATCTACCTCATATATAATTCTCATAGCTTTCTTCTGTAATAAAAACAAAGGATTAATGTTTGTTTTTTATGTGTTGCCCCAAACCTCCATACAATAAGTCAAGTATGGAACAAAAAATAAATAATATAATATAAGAAGTGTTGATGACTCCAAAATACTTTTTACTTTATTTAAAAGTGCAATACTTTTACACAGTTTTTGTTTTATATTTTTATATGGGGTTTCCAATTAAGTTTATAATCCAAGATGACCCCTAAAAATCTTACTTCATTTACTCTTTCAACTGAAGTACCATCTACGGACAAAGTAACAGAATCATCTGTCTTCCTGTTACCAAAAATCACGGATTTCGTTTTATGCCAACTTATAAATAATATATTGTTCATAAACCACTTCTTAAGTTTAGTCATCTCACAATCCATATTTTCCAAAATTATTTGTAAGTTATTCCCACCATCAGCAGGCAAGGGGGGTTAAGTGTCTTGCCCAAGGACACAATGACAGCGACAAACTGAGCTGGGCTAAAACCTGCAACCTTTCAATTATGGGGTGAGTACTCAACTCCTGTGCCACTGTCGCCCACATAAACTGCCTATCTTGGTTCCTTATCTCTTCACCATAGGTGGAAATCCTGGGGTTGACACCTTGGATAAAGTTGTCCCCCCACAAAAAAAATTGTGTGTTAACATATTTAATAATGATATAATATTGACAAATAAAATTAAAACCGCGTTTTTAATCATTCAAAAATGTATGACCCCCACCCCCCCACCCCCCACCCCCCACCCCCCCACAACCCCCGCACCACCCCCAAACCCACACCCACCTTCTATTATTCCAGAAACTGGTACGGTCCACACAGGCTGTTTTCTTACAGGCGGGAGAATGACAGAAGTGTGCTGCCAACGCCAGTAAGTTAATCACACACCACCACTGGTTCTACTGGTACTGAAAATATATCTTTTTTTCTGAGCTAAATTTCAGTACTTTCTAAGTAAAATGTCCCTGTTAAGGAGCTGCACAGGGTATCCGCGGGTCCTTAAAGTCTTAAAAAGTCATAAATTAGCTTTTCCAAATTTAAGGTCTTAAAAATCCATAAAAATGACTAATAATCCTTAAATAGAATTTTCAAAGGTCTTAAATTACCAAAGACCCAACAAACAAGATTGTTTTATTTCTATAACATTTTCGTGAATTTCTAGTTAGTGTTCAGCATTTTTTGTGTACGATGTTGGCATAAGCGTAACCGTACACATTCGGTTGGTTGTGAAAGGGGGCTATTTTTAGATGAGCACATTAGCTGGTTAAGCTAGTGGGAGCTTGCGCCATGGGGAAGTGCAAGTTTATTGGTAACTGGATGGCTAATCCTACATTTGTGACGTGGTTAGCACCGGTTCCAGGCAATAGCTGGAAAGTATAGCTTAAATTTAAAAATTGCTTAAATTTGGTCAAAGTGGCCTTAAAAAAGGTCTTAAAAAGTCTTAAATTTGGCTCCCTTAAACCTGCAGATACCCTGCTGCACCTCCGCTCCTCCAGCTGCAGTACGCCAACAAAACTCCGCTGAATAGGTGGATGAAGAAAATGCCAGCTTTTGCTGCTTTTTGTTGACGTAAAAAGAAACAGAGCTAAATTATGTCTCTAAACATAGACACACCAGCAATTTAAAGGGGTACTATTCAACTTTTTCATACTTGTAAATTATTTTCTTGAGCCAGTATGTGGCAAAATGACAGAGTTAATGAAACACCACCCAGCCCCTATTACTCCCTTTGGCCAAAATATTCCACTTGCAACTTTAGACTGGCAGGCCGCTCTGTTGGGACTTTCAGCTGGCATACCTGGAAATGCAGTCTGCTTCCAGCAGTTTCCTACATGCTTAGATCATGAACACAGCTGATTTGTTTAATTTAGTGATACACCACTCCTGTAGACACTAATGACGACATTTCAGCTGTTCGATTATGGTGTTAAAAAGACCAACACACAGCGAGGAGGTCAGTTTTGCTTTCAGATCATCAAACAGACACTAGGGGGTGCTAAAAGTAATGCAATCTGCCTAGTTCCCTTGTAATAAAGGACTGCATTATTCATGGCATCAGACTGTGAGCAGAAGCATGACTCGTCTGTGTGGCAGACCATTTAATCAACAATCAGACCTCTTTGTAGCCCAATTCCTATCTTAGATAGCAACTATATCATTAGTCCACAAATTATCTTACTAGTCATCATTGAAATTAAAGGTGTCAACAGCTATTTTAGTATTAATATAAAAAAATTTTTTTAACAACTGCAGGAGGAAACAAGTAAGAAATCTCAAATCCTCAGAAACCTAATAGGTAGCTGTTTTATTATTTATTAGGCGGACTGGGTATTTTCTCAGACATCTACAATGAATCTATGTAACATTTCAGATGAGCAGCAGAATAAAATAATAAAGTTAACCTCGTAGAATGACTTAAAGGAACATTGTCCCAAGAGTGTTGGTTTTTCAAACATCTTCATCGGCGCTGAAACCACAGTGACGTGTAACATTCAGTCAAATTTTATTTTGACATTTTTAAAAAATGGTGTGCTCTCTGGCTTTACTGTGAAAGGTTACAGGAGTGTTTAGGCTTCACATTCCAACATTAATTATTGAAAGACTGAGTTCACTTGTTTTTTTTCAAGACATCCACAGTGGTCTCTAGATAAGATTTGCCTGAAGGAAACAGTGATTGACTTCCAGAGAAACACTCCTCCTCACTCACCAGTAAACATGCAGGGAGCAGACACTGAGGTGGTGAATACCTTTCAGTACCTGGGTGTTCACCTCAACAGTAAATTGAACTGGTCCAACAAGACAGATGTTCATTATAAGAAGGGCCAAAGCCGCCTCCACCTCCTGAGGAGGCTGAGGTCCTTTAGAGATAATTCCCAGCTGCTAAAACCCTTTCATCATTCTGTGCTTAGCTCTGCTATTCAGTCTGTTGGGGTGCAGGCAGCTCTGACCAAGACAGGAAGAGACTGAACAAGCTTGTTAGCAAAGCTAGCTCAGTTCTGGGCTGCCCACTGGTTCAGTTGAGGAGATGTGTGAAAGGAGGATGCTGGGGAAAATGACCACCATCTTAAAAAAAACCTCCCACCCACAGCGTTCCACTGTGGAGACCATGGACAGCTCCTTCAGAGGCAGACTGAGACATCCCAGGTGTAAAACAGAACGCTACCGTAGGTCATTCATCCCCTCTGCAGTAAGAGTGCATAACTCCTCAGTTTAACTGGTACTGGCATGAACCTGGTACACAACACCACCAATGCAATACTCAGTATGTGTTCAACACTCGTTTGAAACCAGATTTATATAGTGTGTCTGTGCCCCTTGCAGTATGCTGCATAGTGTTGGAACCCAAGTTTTTTTTTCCTTTTTATTCATGGTTTTTCGTGATCGAAGGATAAGATAAGATAAGATAGAACTTTATTAATCCCTCGAGTGAGTTTCTTTGGGAAATTCGGTTTCCAAAAAAAGCAGCACAACACTGACAGAAGTTACAGAGCGTCAGAAATGTTATATAAAATAAAAAAATAGAAATAAAGATAAAAATACAATTGAATTGCACCTTCCAGATATCAAAGTCCTTAGCACGTTGACTATTAAACCAAAATTTGAATGTTTACTAAAGGTACTTGCATAGAAGGTATTGATTGATATTGAGTTACAATACTAGACTACTGCCTATGTGTATATACATGTGCCTTTGTTCTTATTTTTCTTCAAATTATTC
The DNA here is from genome assembly GCF_043380555.1 of Nothobranchius furzeri. Classification (NCBI taxonomy): domain Eukaryota; kingdom Metazoa; phylum Chordata; class Actinopteri; order Cyprinodontiformes; family Nothobranchiidae; genus Nothobranchius; species Nothobranchius furzeri. Next base: position 110,232,284 of record NC_091741.1, read on the forward strand.
TCTGAAGTGCTGGTGCTGCTGTAAAACTCAATTTCCCCACTGTGGCATCAACAAATTCTATTCTATTCTATTCTATTCTATTCATCGGTATTACTGGGGTCAATCTCTTTGCGGAAAATAGCTTTGGTGCCCCTGTTTCAGGGACCAGACGTTAAATGGAGGAAAAGGAAGCAGAAATCAGCAGGATTTGGAGTATTGCTCTGTATTATTTCCTGGTATCCTCACATCTGACCTCTGATGGGCTGGTTTCTCAGTGAACTTGCTCATGCTAGAGGTCCACCCTGCTAGTTGCAAAACAGCAGGAGAGAGCCATTTCTTCATGTTCCCTTCAAACATTACTCTCTCAGATTTTACTGTTTACTGTCCCCCCAGAAATGAAATGGGATTTCTGTCCCTGCTTTCCACCCTTATGGGTTTTGAAATTGAGGACAGGAAGCATCAGTAATTGTCACATGACAGACTGAAGTAGTTTATACCTGGTCAGATAAGGTTTCATGAGCAGAAAATGAAGTAAAAATTCAGTTCTCTTTAAGTGCACCAGTGACACCACAACTTGGTACCATTGATTTAACACTTTAACACGATTTTTAGCTGTCTATCACTACCAACTATCCTTAACACTACCAGAGTCCCAAACAGAAAACACCATTCTAAGCCATAGACAACAAAAGATGTATAGACCTAGAAAAGGGTGATGCCGTGGCTTCATCGGGGTACAAACAATAACTTCAGGTCTTTCCTGGGTTGCTCTGATTTACTGGCTTTGATTCATTGAACAACTCTGGAGGTTTTGCCAGCCAGTGTCGAATAAAAAATGCATCCTTACAAACTCCCAGTGTGAACAGTGATTGTCCTGATTTGTTTTTTTTTTCTTGAAGAGAGAAACTAACCACCTCCCTGCCAGCTGAGAATGAAATGTTTCAGTGTAACCTTCTTTCCAACATGACTGAGATATTAGATTTTTTGTGATCCCTTCACTGAAGAATTCTTACACATTGCACCTTTAAACTCAGAGTGACCGATCATATCTCAGAAATATTATACACATTTTCTAAACCTGCACTTTAAGGATCTCCACACATTGTCTTCCAGGGCTCTTTGGTGTTACTAATCTATTTAATGTATGCCGAAACTAGATACTTCAGGCATTTTCATGCTATCCAGTTTGTATGAGATGTTGCATTCCATCAGGATACAAACTGGGACAGTAAGGTAGAAAACCACAAAAAAGGGTACTCCAACAAATAAATATTCAAGTGAAATCAGGTAGTTCATGATGTAAGAAGGAAGTTAAAATGACATCCATTGGTCTTATTTGGGTTCTGCAGTTCACAACTGAGTGACTCTCTTGTTTTTGAGTTTTGTGAGATTCTAGATGACTAGCAGAAATGAGTGAAATGACACAAGAAGACGAATAAGTAGAGAAATAAATTTCACTGAAATATTCAGCCGTTGGTTGATAATAAAGTAGCTTGAAATAATTTTAGAGCTGAGCTACTTTTGCCAATTCAGTCTTAGCATTATTAGCTCAATGCTAGCCTTGTTCATCTGATTTTAAAGTAAAACAAAAAGATGCCACTGTGATACCACACTGATTGAGAAGCATCGACAGAGGTAAGAAGTCTCCTGTTCAGACCTGTCACTGGTTTGTTTACAGAGCTTAAGCTTGTACAGCATTGCTAGTATGAAGTCTCTTTTCTCCCTAAACACGCACCAAACCATGTAGAACATAATCAAAATCATGGAGACTTGGTCCAGTTTAAGTCCCATTTTGATGGTGTGTGTGTGTGTGTGTGTGTGTGTGTGTGTGTGTGTGTGTGTGTGTGTGTGTGTGTGTGTGTGTGTGTGTGTGTGTGTGTGTGTGTGTGTGTGTGTGTGTGTGTGTGTGTGTGTGTGTGTGTGAGTGAGTGAGTGAGTGTCTCCCAAAAATACTTTAATAGCTGAGAAGCAGTCATTCACAGGTTGTGACAGAAGAGGCCAACAGTGTCAGTGCTTATGGGAATCACAGGAAAACCAGAGGGAGTAGATAAGAAGAGGGATGAGCAACGTGGCACTGAAAACAGAGAAGCTGAGCTACACACTTTAGGGTTAAACCATCCCATAATACATAAATGTTTCTGAAGGTTTTAATGGCAGAAACTGTCCTCTCTCTACATCTTTCACTCTAAGCTCTGCTCTAAAAGATGTGGCTGAGGAAATGAGGAAAGCACCGGACAATCCATCAAACATAAGAGAGAAAAGAAACAGATCAGGAGTGAAAGTCTCACTGAGCTCCAGGAGTGTGCTAAAGGAAATAGATTTTTTAATGCCTCCAGAATCAATCAATGGCAGCTTGAATAGAAAGACATTTCATAAAGAAGCTTTTTATCTGTGTAAGTTAAGAGGAGAGCTTTAATAAGCACCCTGACTTGCCATTGTGAGTGAATAATTGCTGTGTGTGTGTGTGTGTGTGTGTGTGTGTGTGTGTGTGTGTGTGTGAGTAGTAGAAAAAAATCCTTTAAGTTCATTTATAATGTTAAAGTGCGAATGCCTCCATAAATTAATTCATTTTCCAATGAAACCGTGCACAGCTGTGTTATCACATATAGCCTTGTGCTCAGCTCTTGGGTCTCTCTCTCTCTCTCTCTCTCTCACACACACACACACACACACACACACACACACACACACAGCAGTTTACCTGAGAACCATTCTGAAACCCCTACAAAGCAACGTCTGATGTTGATATTCAGCAATTTCACACAGCTATTGAAGAGGAGTGGAAAAACATTCTACAGGCCACAATCAGTAACCTGATCAACTCTTTATGACGGAGATGTGTTGCCCTGCATGATGTGGCCACACCAAATACTCACTGGTTTTCTGCCCGACTACCCCTCATATATATATATATATATATAAATATATATAAATATATATATATATATATATATATATATATATATATATATATATATATATATATATACATTAGTAATAATAAGGATATCAGTTGATAATCTTCAGCATGATGCTGTCGGCAGGAAGAATCTGTAGCGGTTTGTGTTACAGCAGGTCTGAACAAGCCTTCGACTGAAAATCGTCTGTTGTTGCATGAAGGTGTAATGAAGAGGATGCTAAGTGTTGTCCATCATGTTTTGGATTTTATGAAGAATCATTCTCATCTTCATTGGTTCCACAGTAGTCCCCAGAGCAGAACCTGCCATTTCTATCAGATTGTTGAGCCTTTTTAGATTGTGTGCTCTGATGTTGCTACCCCAACAAGGGAGGGCCCAAGAGAACATTCTCTCCACAACAGTCTTATAGAAGATCTGCTGTGTCTAGCTGCAAACCTTGAAGGACCTGAGCTTCACCACTAAGTACAGCCTACCCTGTCCTTTCTGGCTGTACGGTTCAGCTTCCAGTCCAGACCCAAGGTATTTATATTCTTCTATCACCCCCACTTCATCTCACACGATGCAATAAGCTTGACCTATTCCTGTTTCTTCTGAAATGTACAATTGTCTCCTTTTTTTTTGTCCCCATTCAGGAGTAGGTGATTGCTCCCCCACCAATCCTGCCTATATATATGGCAACTGAGCTTGATTCATGTATTTATGCATTTATGCTAATGCCTAATGTTGTGACATTTACATGTGTTTGAATGATGCAGCCAGCATCTGTCATTAGCACAGTTTGATGGAAGCAGCATCAGGGAGGAAACGGAAAGAGCCTGAAGTAGAACAACAAGCTGTTGGAACGAGGCACCAGCCAATCAGAAACCAGGCAGAGAGACATGTTCTAACGAATGTCAGAAAGCACAAACTTAGCATGTGATCACCTATTCATTATGAGGGGCGATTAATATGCAAGTGTAGAAAACTAGAGAAAAATGGAAACCTGTGTGTGTGTGTGTGTGTGTGTGTGTGTGTGTGTGTGTGTGTGTGTTCAGACTAAGCTTTCATAAGTGTATGCATTTAAAGCATGGACTAAGTGATGGCAGGAGTTTTGCTGGAGAAAGATGTTTACAACGAGGAAAGCGTGGTCGGGTCGTTGCATGCAGGCTGATGCGTTTCATGCAAGTTCATGCAGTTTTCTTTGAAGATTTTTTTTTTTGCAAACTCCAACTCATTTAAAGTTTCACAGTGACTGCAGCGTCTCTTTGCTAAGGTCACTAACGGTGCCTATCATCAAATTCTAATTCAGGTCAACTTTAATCCCTTACAGAACCTAAAAGTAAAACATGTCTATATGGATTTGTCTTAATCTGATGATGGGGTTTGGACTTTAGCCACTGCACGTTTTCACTCCTTCGAAGTGACAGGCAGGGAAGATGGCAGATAGCAGCTTACGACCAAAGAATAATTTACAGCCGTGGAAAAGTGCCGTTTGGAAAACTCCACATGGAAACACTTTAGTATCCATTCAGATTTTGTGTAACCTTGTTGAATTCCTTCATGTAGCTACCTAAAACTTAAATGAAGATTTTAAACTGTCACTTATGTTGTAAAAGGTCATGCACAAAACAATTACAGAAATAATTTGATTTTTGAACATTTGATGGTTATAGACAATACAATTTTTTGTCCCGAGTTTGAATTGCAACTTTGTTCAGTTGGGATCTTCATGAAGTTCATTTAATAACCTTTTTGCAAAACTGTTGGGTGCTAAAACCAAGGATCAATCTGTCACCCTATATCCACAAAGCACGGATCCCTTATGACATCTACTTTTCCACAGTTTCTTATAGATTAAAATGAAGATGAGCCAGTATTTATATGGCTCTGAAAACAATACTCAGATCCAAATAAAAGTTTTATTAAACTACAAATGAAAAAGGGCTCTAATTCACTCAACATTAAAGTTCTTTAATGGTTTTAAATGTCATGGTATAGTCATGTAGACCCGCTGCTTCTCATCTTCCTTGATGAGTAAAACCTTGATGAGTTCACCAATCACTGAGAATACTAAAAAAGATCAAAGATCAACTTTACTCATGTGCATAATAAATAAACAGCTCCGGTGCGCCTGTTTCAGGACCTGGAAGTGAGCCAGATCAAAGTTGAGCTGAAAACGACAGGATTTGAAAAGTTATTTCCTGATATGTGGACATCTTTCCTCTGATTGGCTAACAGCAACACGACTCTACCACTGACTCTGTTTGCTCTGCAATGTTGATGGTTTACCTTCAAAATAACACAAGTCTGGATGAGTTCTGCTATGTGGTGGATTAGCTAAAGCTAACAGTTAGTGTCTACTAGCCGAGACGTTCTCTGCTGTTTCCTGGACGCTAAACCAACAACAGCCTTCCCCGTCGTGAGTCAAGATGGGTGAGTCCATGAATGTTAAGTGACAGTGTGACGTAGATCTGTCAGGCTTTTTTAATCCTAGAGTTTCACCGTCTGTTTTCTATCAGAAGCTAATACAAGAGATAGGTGTAGGAGATTATTTTCATGTTCAGCCTGCATGAAACACTCAGCGTGACCGACTATATTCAGAAATAATCATTTAAAAAAGGGTTTCTCAGTAAAGTTGACATTTAAAACCTTTCGTCATCTCTTTTAATTTTCTGAACAGAAACTTTATAAAAGGGTGATCCACAAGCAGGAAGTCTGATCAAGTCTAAGGTCAAGTTGTTGGTGTTGGAGTTCTTTGTTGGATTACATAACAGAGACCTCTGCAGTGCTTATGAACTAACATGAAAAGCCATCATCAGTACCATCTTACTGGCATCTCCCCTAAAAATGTGGATGTTGGTACAACCCAGAAACGTTCAAACCAACATTACACTGTAAAGCTACTGGAGTATCATTGACCACTGCAACAGAGATACAGGAAACACACACACACACACACACGCCATGCTGAGTACTGCTTTTTAAGATACAGTTAAGGTCAGTCAGGAGGCTTAGTAAATATTGAGAGGAAAAAATAAAATATAAAAATGGATGACGAGGCAAAGTGAGCTAGAAGTGCAAGTCACCGCACTGGACAGCTGAGTAAGCAGTTGGGGTGGGGGGGGTGGGGGGGTGGGGGGGGGGCAGCGTGAGCAAAACTGGAGACATATAGGTGAGGTGAATGTGGACCGAGTGTGTCAGAGGCATGGTGTGTGTGTGTGTGTGTGTGTGTGTGTGTGTGTGTGTGTGTGTGTGTGTGTGTGTGTGTGTGTGTGTGTGTGTGTGTGTGTGTGTGTGTGTGTGTGTGTGTGTGTGTGTGTGTGAAGGTGCTGACTGGGTAATAAAACTCCAGGTGATGGGTAAGTGGATTTCCATACTTAACTATTCAGAAGAGCAGGGTCCACGCTGGAGACAGTAACAAACCCCCGTAGGACACGTTCCACTCAGAGGTAGGATCTCATGACTCAGCACATTACTTAGTTTTGTATTAATCTACAGGAAGTCCTCAAGCATCAGGTCACACCAAACCAAACCCGCCTTTATTCTTTACACATTCAGGCTGTGATTGGCTGCTTTTTGGACCAGCATGGCTTTGTAAGAGTTTGAATTTTTGTAGCGAGTGCTGTCAACTGTGAGTGGAGCGGGGGACGTTACTCAGAATCATCAACTCTCCTACATGAGAGGTTTAGCCGATACGAGCAGAAATACATCTACATTTGGGTCTAAACCTGTGAGCAAACCCAACGATCATCAAATTTAGTCTGACAGCAAACACAGAGAGGGAAAAAATGCAAACGGGACACTTTTTGTTTTCAAATATAGAAAAAGGCTTTTTATCACAAATAATGGGTTAGCTTAGCAACTTTTTTTAGAGACACTATATTGGGTAAATTAGTCTAATCATGCTCATCCACCTGGGTGATGCTGTAACTAAGTGTGTTACAGAGAATCTGATGTAAAATGGCACACTTCATCTATAAATCTAGAGATCTAGAGATCTAGACGGAAAGTAACAGGATTTTGTTCTGGAGGTCAGTCTAGCCACGCTCCATTAGAGCCTCAGCAGGCCTGAACAGTCTTGTGTTAAGCCAATCACAGTGCTTTATTGGTTTGGTGGGCGGGATGATGCTGTGTTACAACCAAGATGGTGGTGGCTCATTCATAACAACTTTGGCATCAACCTTGGACTATTTACGTGCAGGCTTTTCCTTGAGTCAAGAGCAGGTAGAGGTACTTAATCCTTTATTTTGTAAAATGATGAATTTGTGTCTTCTTCGACAGTGAATGGCGACTGCCTCGTTGACTGACATCTGTAGCGGCGAGCAGTGTTGGGAACGTTACTTTTAAAACGTGATTAGTTATAGTTACTGATTACTTTGTCAAAAAGTAACTCAGTTACTTACCAAGTTACAAGATTATGAAAGTAACTAATTACCAAGAAAAATAAATATTTTGTTACTTTTTTCATTAAAGAATGCAAGAAAAATTGATTCCCCTCTTAATTAAACTAACCTAATTTACTATAAATGACTACTATACCATCTCTCTCTCTCTCTCTCTCTCTCTCTCTCTCTCTCTCTCTCTCTCTCTCTCTCTCTCTCTCTCTTTCTCCCACTCACTCAAACACACACAATTCCTGGATACCTCCATCCTCTCATCCTCACCTCCACCCTCCATCATCTGACTGTACGATTATCCACCTGTCAATTGTAAAATACTCACCACTCCAACCTGGTGTTGCACCAAATTCTGACTATAAGGGGAGCTGTTTCACTGACTTGCCCTGAACAAACTACTTTCTCATCACTCGCATGAGCTCGGTACGCAATCTAAGTCAACCTCTTAATTAGCACAAGCTCCATATGCGCTCTTACTCTTAAAAGTGACATAACATTGTCCAACAACTCTAAATGCTGGTCATATCCATAAACTTAAATGATAGTTAACCAAAGGTCCTTCACTCATACTTTTGATGCATTTGCAGTGGCATCTGTTAGGAATGAAGGACTTGTAATTCGTAGTGTGAGAAAAAAATGCTCGCCAGTTCAGCACAGAGAATTCAACCAGAGGACAAAGTAGCTTCAGACGAGTCTTATTTACTGATATGTGGACATCTCTTCTCTGACTGGCTGACAGTAATGCAACTTTACCACTGACTCCCTTTGCTTTGCGATGGTGATGTTTGATTTCCACAAATAACACAAGTCAAGGGGTTCTGCTATGTGGTGTATTTGCTAATGCTAACAGTTAGCTTCTGCTAGCCGAGACATTCTCTGCTGTTTCCTGGACGCTAAACAAAGAACAGCCTTCCCCATCGTGAGTTAAGATGGATGAGTCCATGAGTTTTAAGAGACAATGTGACACAGATCTGTCAGGATTTTCTAATCCTGGAGTTTCACCATCTTTTTTCTATCAGAAGCTACTGCAGGAGATAGGTGTTCGAGACTGTTTTCATGATCAGTGTGCATGTAAAAGTCACAGTGACTGTTTATTTTCAAAAAATAAAAAGTAAATAATGTTTTCTCAGTGAAGCACTTCTCACCCTCAGGATTCACTTTAATTTTTATACAAAAGAGTCATGAGAGGACAAAAACGTCCGCTTGTAAAAGTGGCCATAAAAACTGATATATTTAATTTTTTTTGCTTTTTTTTCATAGATCTGTTGAACAACTTCAGCCCTGCTCAAACATAAAAAAATTTCAATCATTCTGAGGATTTTAACCCTTGACATGCCAGTATGAATACTCAAAGTCATTGCTGTAATTTATGGGGGGAAAACACAAAAACAGAGTTATTTTCTAAAAAATACATTTGTTTTTTGCCTGGGGTGTTTAGTACAAATCAGTCTTGATTTTGTTATAAAATATCAAAAATTTAGAAATTTTTGCATTTATAGTTTTAACATAGCGACAGATTAAAATTTACTATACACACGAGCGATTGGAGGACAAAAACGTCCACTTTTAAAACTGCTTTAAAAATGGTCCAGATTAATGTTTTTTCTGCTTTTTGGGTCAAAATCTTGTGATCAACTTCCATTCTCATAAAAAATATCAAATATTGAATATTTATCTTAATTTTAACACTTTATATGCCAGTTTGATTATGTGATGCTCATTTTTTTATGAAAAAAGCAGACAAAAGAGGAGATATTTTACATAAAACTTATTTTGAGTGACTGAAATAAGTTTAAATCAGCCTTGTGTATGTCAAGAATGTGACAAAAATCACATTTTATGCTTTTTTTAGTTTTTTTGTAGCAACAGATTTAAATTTTACCACCCTCTTGTGCCTGTTATGGACAAAAACGTCCCATTGGCATCAATGCAAACCACAGTTTTTGATCCTGTAACATCTGCAACAAATAATCGTGCTTTCTGTGATGTTATGGTTTCGTTTGGGACAAAAGTAGTACAATTTATGAGTTTTACTTTTCACCACCAAATTCAGTCATTTCTCCATATGTTGCCCAGGCAAGAAAGTTTACACATTTCTTTAGATCTTCTGCTGATTTTATTGAACTCAGAAGCTCAGCATGTAAACAAAACACAGTTTCACTCTCACGCGTAACATCAAAGAGTAGAAAACAAAAACAATGTGTTGCTGCACCTGGCTGGAGCCCAGGCACATCCAAAGTCTTTGTAGTTCAGTTGTTTATGAAAGTGCAGAAGTGTGAATGTTTGCTTGCATTTTGAGGTGAGGCAAAGTTCAGTCCATCCAGCAAGACTTGCAGCACAGGATTGTGTGCTCTATGCATGTGAATTTGCCACATCTAAAACAACATGTTAATGTTTTCTTTCTCTTTTTTCCTGTGCACAGCAAGCACAGTCCCCTATTCTTTGAGGCGCTGCTGGCAGTGGTGTCAGTGTCAAGAGCCACTGTTGCAACTGCTGATGGAGCCTGTGACTCCTGCACCATTGTAGCAGCAGGCAGTGTACGAGGAAGGCGACCTGTCCTCGACATTTCTGCTGACACCAGTTGTTTTCCCAGCTCCTCCAGGAAAAGCCTCCTCCTGGAGAGGGTGCTCGCTGCAGAACTACAAAGGCGGAGCTGCACCAGAGTCAGCCCCGCCCATTCGTGCAAACTCAGCCTAGCCCAATCACTTCTTCTGTTTTTGTTTTTTAACTTTATCGCAAACTAATGTGACCCACATGAATTACAGCTGTTACTAGTTTACAATTGTTAATGCTATGTTCTATGCTCCAATTAAACAAGATAAATATAACTTGCTACATGGCAAAGCCTGAATATATCCCTGACACTGACAAAGTGGCAGCTATAAGCAAACAGCGAACTGGCCACTCCTGAACATTCACCACCACTAACTCCTTCTAGCCCAACCATCTCCAGCCCTACTGCTTCATTTTCCTCTTGATCCCCTCCCCTGTGAGGCGAACCTGCACAAAACTACATGCCAATCTGACTCCATAACCACTTCACCACTACATCTGATAACATACATGTGGCGTCACATGTAATTGTGCCATCCAATGTGTCTTTGGAGATGAAAGATGCATGGTTTTTCCGGCGGTGTCTCAGTAGAAGTCATTTCAGAAATAATTTGTCAGAAAATTCACAGAATATCCAGAGTTGAGAACCAAGACCAGACCCGCTTCAGGGGGAGGGGACCAAATTGAAGCTGAGATGGGAGGAAAATGCATGAATGAGGCCAAAAATGGCTTTGGTGTGTTTCTTATGAGGAAATGACAATATAACACGATTAAAAGTTCCAAAAGTTAGATTTTTAATTATATGGAATCTTTACAAAAACTGTTCATTTAACCTCTCAACTCCATCCTCAGTCTTGCATTTTAGATGATATTAGCTATAACACCCTCTTTGGTTCCAGAATGCTATCAAGTCTGACAACTGGAAGGAATTGGACTGACTCTGATGGAATGGGCGGGGCTGACTCTGGTGGAATGGGCGGGGCTGACTCTGGTGGAATGGGCGGGGCTGACTCTGATGGAATGGGCGGGGCTGACTCTGGTGGAATGGGCGGGGCTGACTCTGCTGGAATGGGTGGGGCTGACTCTGGTGGAATGGGCGGGGCTGACTCTGGTGGAATGGGCGGGGCTGACTCTGGTGGAATGGGCGGGGCTGACTCTGATGGAATGGGCGGGGCTGACTCTGATGGAATGGGCGGGGCTGACTCTGGTGGAATGGGCGGGGCTGACTCTGCTGGAATGGGTGGGGCTGACTCTGATGGAATGGGCGGGGCTGACTCTGCTGGAATGGGTGGGGCTGACTCTGATGGAATGGGCGGGGCTGACTCTGGTGCAGCTCCACCTTCTGGTGCAGCTCCGCCTTTGTGGTAATGCAGCGAGCACCACTTGTCCTCCTGTGGGTCTTCGTGTGGCTCCAAGTGGGATCCACAGCAGTAGAAAGCACAAAGCAGTTGAAGACAGACACATCGATGATGGTGAAGAAAAGAACCTGTGGCCATCAACTGGTCTTTCTTCTGCAATTTTTATAGCCACTTTTACAAGCGGATGTTTTTGTCCTCTAAGGTCTCAAATGTGTAGTGTATTTTTTTCATAGTGTTCCCTAGGTCTGTTTTCAAAATTCCAAATTAAATTTCAAAATTTGTCCAGAGAGAAGTTTTGCGACAAAATTTTGCACCACATGCACAGATGGTGGTGAAATGGCATCAAAAAGATAAACCAAAAACTGCCCAAATGGACAAAAATTTTCCCAATGAAGCCTGAGGGTTAAGCTTTACTTTGCCATTTTGAATGAAATAATTTGGATCTAACCATGTTAAAATCATTGCAAGGATGGATGGGTGGGAATGGGTGCCCACGGGTTGGGGTTTGGTCTGGAGGCCCTGGTCCATGCTCCGACTTGATGGGTGGCTGGGTGTTGGGCTGCCTTTCTGGTGTCCCTCTGTTGGTGGATATTGGCTACTGGGGCATGTGGCCCTGGACTCTGGCACTGGTGGAACCTGGGCTGCTGTGGGCAGCCCCTCCCTCATTACATACACAACATAAAGGACAAAAAGCAAAAGCAATACTCTTGGTGACAAATCCACAGTCAAACCCTCAGAAACACTTAGCGATTTACATACTGCTTGGATTCGCACAAACAGGTAACCACACACACACACACACACAAAAGTATGCTATTATATGGACCATTTAACAACTCCTATTCCATTCATTTTTTGCCTATTATTTATTAGATTTTGATTTATTTATTATTATTATTGATTTTTATTATGATGACTCCACTGTCCTGCCTTGTCTGTTTATTTGTTGTGTACTGTTGTCCCTCCATCCTCCCCTCCCTCGCTCTCTGTGTTGTACGTCTCTTTTTCTCCCTGCCTGTCCACTCCGGTGTGTAGACAAATGCAGTCCAACATTCCACAAACGTAACATCGGCTACTGCCCAGCAGAAGGAAGAGCCCACATCTCGCTTGCTACAGAGTAAAACTGCTCCGGCATATTAATGCACCCGGATCGACCATTCTGTCTGCTTCTACAGCCAGAACAGGACAGGGTAAAGAAATCGTGAGCACGTTAAACTGCGTGTACTTCTGTCATCATTCATTAATGAATTTTAGATTTTATAAGCAGGCTGCAGAAAGATGAAAAACATACAAACACTATAAGGTCTGCTGATTAAGCAACAAAAAAACAGCACCCCCTAGAGTCACCGAAAATGGGGTAACACCACTCAGGCTTCTCCCCACTTTCCCTGTCCTTCATCTTCATCATCTAGATAAACTGCTCCACGCTCATCACAACACCAGCCTCACCTGTCTCCCAGGACAGCAGGTCCTGATCTCCAGTGCTTTCTTCTCCATATAAACTTCACTTTAATCTGGTCTCCTGAGCTTGTGCGCAGGTGGGTAAAGAAAGTGACCTAAACCCATGACAGATGCCACGTCTGATTTGCAACAAAAGCCTGCAGATTGGTTCCATGTTTGGTGTGATGAGGAGGATGAAGAGGACCGTTTCCTCTGCAGGGTTTTTATCATGCAGACGAGTACAGATGTTCTTTTGTCTGACCTGAAGGTTGATTCTAAATAAACATCACGCTTGTGCCTGAGTGTGCATGTTCTCATGTCTCTCTGAGTTTTTATTTCTGTTTTATCCCAAAATCCAATCTCTACACCTCCAGAATAAATTCATGACATATATCTTCCTTTATTTTGGATAAATCCTTGGTGCTGGTGTAGTCCCCGACAGAGCGCTGGTGCAGACGAGTGAGCTGCGACCATAAAAAGATGAGAATGTTCTCTAGACTCAGGAGCACCTTTGACACAGACCTAATGGCAGCTTCATCTGACTGACTGCACACTGATTGTTCCATGCGTCAGTGAGCAAAAACATACAAATAATAATTCTAAATATAAACTATTCAGTGTCTAAAGGTGCATTTACAAAACCACTAGGCATACAATTCACTTTTATTACCAGTTTAGCCGTCGGACCAGTGTCATTAACATGGATTATTGTTTTTACACACTTTTTAACATAAAAACAGAGTCGATATCAAGAGTTTGAGTGCTAATTCTGAAGAACAACCACCCAGCCTTGTACGGTCTCTAGAGCTGATGTCACTCTGGGGTTTTATGCATGAAGCTGTTGCATAATGAAGATGTTGTATGGAGTTCTGACATCCTTTGGGTCCTGTGGGCTGTGTGGTGGAGCCTTTGCGGGACAAGCTGCATCAGTCAGACCTCTCTGATGTACGGTTTGATGTACACTTATCTTTTCTAAGTCCAGAAACACTCAAACCAAATCCTCGTTTTTACATCTTTTCTAACACGTCCTCCCTTAAGTTAACAGGAATTATTAGTCACTGTGTTTCTTGTTAACTTGTAAAGCTGACTGATCAACAGGGTTTAGCATGCTGGCTGAATGTGAAAGTGGTCTATCTCCTGCATTAGCATCTGATGGAAAATAGACTGGGGAAACTCCCAGGTGTGAACAACCTGACCGATCTACGTTTCACAGTAAAGTTAGAATTAATGGACGACAGGGAAGACTGTTGAGCATGTTTTGGCTAGTAGAAGCTAACCATTAGCATTAGCAATTCCACAACACGGCAGAACTCATTCAGGCGTGTGTTATTTGTGAAGATAAAACATAAATGTTGGAGAGGGAACAGAGGCAGTGGAAGAGTCATGTTGCTGTTAGCCAATCAAAGGAGATGTCTGAATATTATGGAATTAAACTCCAAACCTGCTGTTTTCTGTTGCCCTCTGCTCAGGCTCACTTCTACTTCCTGAAACAGGAGCTCCAGAGCTGTTTTCCCCTCAGAGATTGACTCACAAGGCATTTGTTTGTAGTAAAGACCACTGCAGATTTATAGAAAAAACAAGTCAACTTGGTTAGAAAGATATATTTCATATTTTAAGGGAGTTTTTGGAGTTTTCTTTGGCTTTTTGCTGATTTTCCACTTAGATTTAGTCCAGTTCTTCAACCTGACCATACTAATATATTTATAGTTTGTGCTTTTAAAAGTAATGAAAAAAGTGAACAAATGGAGGATCTAAAAAGAAGGTTCAATTCTAAAAAATCATTTATAGCATCAAAAACAAAATCCATCAAAAGACCCGACAGTTGTGTGATCAACCAATGGATTTTATATTATATCTTTTTTTAGTTCATTTTTAGGGTGCTAAAATCAGTGGTGGAAGGGATACTTGATTGTTTTTTTGTTTTTACTTAAAGGTCCCATTTTAGGCAAAATTAACTTTGAAGGGATTTTATTGTTATTTCATCTCGTCTGGGTCACAGGGGCAGCATCCCAACTAGGGAGTTTCAGACCGTCCTCTCCCCAGCCACCTCCACCAGCTCCTCCGGCAGGACCCCAAGGCGTTCCTGTGCCATTTCAGAGATGCACTTTCTCCAACGTGTCCTGGGTCGACCAGGGGGCCTCCCGCCGGCAGGACATGCCTGAAACACCTCCCCGGGGAGGCGTCCAGGAGGCATCCGAACAAGATGCCCAGACCCCCTCTACTGACTCCTCTCAATATGGAGGAGCAGCGGCTCTACTCCGAGTCTCTCCTGAATGTCCTAGCTCCTCACCCTATCCCTACGGCTGAGCCCAGCCACCCCGCAGAGAAAACTCATTTCGGCCGCTTGTTTCCACAATCTTGTTCTTTCGGGCATTACCCAAAGCTCATGACCATAGGTGAGGACTGGGCGGTAGATCGACAGGTAAATCGAGAGCCTTGCTTTCCGGCTCAGCTCCTTCTTCACCACAACAGACTGGTTCCGCATCCGCATCACTTCAGACGCTGCTCCAATCTGTCTGTTGATCTCCCGCACCCTCCTTCCCTTACCCTGGAGCAAGATCCCGATGTTACTTGAACTCCTCCACTTGAGGCAAGACCTCTCTCCCAATATTGTTATTTTCTCATGACAAACAGCAGGTCAATTTGCTCGGTGTAGCCATGTTTTCCATCAAAAATGACCAGAAGTTAATAATGTGTCTGCTGTAATGATTCATTTCAGATCTTAAATTACACCAGATCAGTAATTGTTGAATTTAATGTTAATCTATCAGTCTCAACCATTGACATATATTCTGGACAATTTGTGTCCATAGGCTCGAATTATGGAATTATTAGTTTTTGCCTTAGACTCAGACCGCTGCGATTGTAACTGGGCGCCATGGCCTTTTACACCAGCTCTTGGTCCACAATCGGAGATAAGCGGGACACTAACTACATGATAACCCAAAGCTAACGGAGTTGTTCCGGCCGTTTTCAGCAAAAATAAAAACTAAAAAAAAAAAAAAAAAACACGGTAGAGCGACTCCAACGTATTCGGCCTGGTTATAACGCAATCATGACTAGGTAAGCTGACTGAGGAAATCACGATTTGTTGGTCCACTGCGGTGAAAGATCCGTGTGTCCATCGTTGTTGGTGCGCCCTTCTCCGGGAGGAAACAGCTAGCGGGACACTAGCTACATGCTAACCCAAAGCTAATGGAGTTTTATGGGTATTTTCAGTGTTGAGTGTCTCAAAAGTGAAGCACCGTCAACAAAAAGGGCTGCAGTGTGTCTGTGGTCTCCCTCAGAGATCCAGCAAGACTGCAGCCCACCCTCACACGGAAAAAAAACAAAGTCCACCATCTCTTTGCCCCACCCAGGTGCTCGGAGATGCGCTCATGACATCACAGACTGCCCTGTCCATGTGCTCAATCATGTCTGCATTCCTAAGGCAGTGTGGAACGAACGCAGCCAGGCTGGGAAGGGTGGAGTGGAGTAGTGCCGATGCTAGTGTGTAAGTGGCAATTGTCTTTGGGCAAAACACTTCCCCCTCCATGGTTAAGATCAGAGGTGATCGGTGAGACCAGTGGTGCAGATTGTGTGTGAGCCTCACCCTAGGGCAACAGTGGCTGTTGTGTAGCTCATCACCACCAGTGTGTGGGTGTGTGTAGACGACTATACAGTAAAGTGCTCTGGAATGCCTGACTCATAAAAGCTCCATACAAAAGTGCAACATTATGTATGTTCATTCTGTTCTATGCTCACACCTGTCCTCCATTAGCTGTTCAGACAGATGTTCTTGATTCAGTAATCATGTTTCCCTTAATTAGTAGTTATTTCTCCGCACATTAGTTTTTTTTTCTTGTTTTTTTTTTTTTTTTTTTTTGCTATCTTGTAAAGTTTTAGTTTCCATTGATCACACATGGTCACAAGCTTTGGGTTTGATCACTATCAAAAGAACGAGATCGTAAATACAAGCGGCCAAAATGAGTTTTCTCCATAGGGTCTCTGACCAGATACCCGAGCCACCTTAACTGGATCCTCTGGATGTGGAGGAGCAGCAGATCTACTCCGAGCCCCTCCAGGATGACCAAGCATCTTGCCCTTTCTCTAAGGGAGAACCCAGACACCCTAAGGAGAAAACTCATTTTGGCTGCTTGTATTTGCAATCTTGTTCTTTCGGTCACTACCCAAAGCTCGTGACCATAGGTGAGGGTAGGAACGTAGAAAAAAAAACAGTAAATCAAGAGCTTTGCCCTCCAGCTAAGCTCTCTCTTCACCACAGCAGACTGGAACAACACCTGCATCCCTGCAGACGCAGCACCAATCCGACTGTCGATCTCATGCTCCATCTTTCCCTCACTCGTGAACAAGACCCTGAGATGTGAACTCTCTGCATCAAATAATTTTATGACAGGAGCGTGACTGTCAGAGTCAGGTCTTAACTCCTTTGTGAGACATTATAAAACTAGGTATTCCAAGTGTCACTTAGAGACGTTCAGAAGGATTTAAACTTTCATTGTCCTTCTGGTCACCAACAGTCACGTTCAAGTGACATACTGCCGTGATGTTAGGTACAGGACTGAAATGATATGGAAGATGTTCACTGAGATTCTGATACATTTATTGTGATATATTTATTTATATTTCCTCCCCGCAAGCTGAGGTGGCTTCTTTTCTGAAGGCACAGTGCATCCCCTGCTCTACAGCAAAGGATTTTCTGGTAAAAATCAACCATCTGATGGGTGGCGAGACAGCAAACAAGAGACGGAGTAAAGGTTAAATCGCTATTTTATGGGGAAGTTGCAAATTAGCATGTTTTAAGATTCCTTCACAAAGATTATAATGTTAACTCACAAGATTATAATAATATAAAGATTATAATGTTAACTGTGTGTCACACTAGAGCCTCTTTTTCAAAAAGATTTACAAAAAGCATTTTTCTGCACAGGAACTTGTACCATAGTTGTGAAAAAAATAAATAAACACAGTGCGGAGGGACAGGGATAAGAATTGTTGATGTACGAGGGCCAGCAGGCTTGATGAAATCATCCATGCAGGGCAATTCAGTCAGAACAGAGACGGGGTTACTGTAAAGACACAAGGACACACACACACACACACACACACACACACACACACACACACACACACACACACACACACACACACACACACACACACACACACACACACACACACACACACACACACACACAGCCAGTGAGATAAGAGCATTTCCTAAATCCTATTTCAATGTACTCAAACGTTCCTCAAATACAGAGTATGCTCCCTAAATGGATTAAAGAGGTTTAGCGAAAGTGTGTGTGTGTGTGTGTATGTGTGTGTGTGTGTGTGTAGGACCTCTTAGCTCTATTAGATTGACTCAGATCACTATCTTTCACTTCTCTGGCATTTCAAAATAATCTGGACACTAACATACACACACTCAGAGAACACTCACCTGCACGTGACCTACCGCACCTGTGATGACCAGGGCAAAGACAGGAAGTGTGTGGGGGGGGGGGGGGGGCACTAATACTAAACTCGTAACACTCCTGTGTTATTTTTGTAATCCTGTTGTTTGGTTTCATTGCAGTGAAGTGTTTCACCGTCTTTGCCCATAGCTTCTTGTATTTGACCGGATGTGTTTATCTGGCAACATTTGATGATGGCACAGTAATGGGTTTCAGCAAAGCGCGGGCGAGGGTTTTCTTGTGGATTCCAGGACAATTCCAGGAGAATCAGGGAGGACAGGACAGACTGATGATGTCAACACGGTGAGATGAGATAACACCTGTTAAGCGAGCGAGCAGAGCGCGCGGTATCAGCACGGCGCTGGACACACAGGAGAGGCTGCTGATGCCAAAGATAAACCGGATGCTCAAATCCCATCAGCATCAAGGGAAGGTTGAACACCACCTGACAGACTCGCTGAGTGACCAACCTCACATCTGGCTGGATGACTTCCTGAATATTAATGGACATACTGTGTTTGACCCACCAAAGCATGAACTGTTGACAGTCGGATACTGATGACTTTCAGTCAAAAAGCTCAGGTCAACGAACTGAATGGCTCTTTTATACATAATTATTTAAGCTATGATGGTAACGGGTGCGGTTTCACATTCTCAAGTAAACCCTGGTAGTTTGATCTATCTCCTGCATCTAATCTCACCCAAATGCACGGGAGTTGAACACAAAAGGAGATAAAATTTAATTCGTTGAACACTATTGATTGTCACTTTTACAGGAAAAATCAAAAACTGTATAGTTGCTCCTTGTGGAATAAAATGGAAAGTATTACATTAAAAATATTCAGTAAACACTTATGCAAGGTTATGGAAAGAAAGATTTTCAGGTAATTATTGCACAGTTTAGTATAAAATGATATTATGGAATTAAAGCCGTACAATAGTGTAAATTACACCAATATTGCTAAATATAAACATCTACAGAAGTGAAGTGAATGACCCTAACCCTAATAAATGCATGGATGAAGGTATCTTTGATGGTGTTTTTGGCTTTTCATTGAAATCTGCCAATATAACGATGTTGAGGGGGTGGGAGAGTGGTAGATTGATGGATGGATGTGGATGGATCAAGCTCCCATAATTCGGGTCGGGATATGAAGCAAAACAGGAAGTGACAAAACTTGCAGTTCCACCCTCATCCACTAGGGGGCTGGTGTCAGAAGCGAGCAAATCCTCATTGACTCCCATGTTAAAAATACCAATTTCACAGCAGAAATAAACGTGTTTACAGCCTGGTACCAAAACATGTTTTAAGTTTAATAGATCTAGTTTACACTCATAACAACTCTGAGGTGAATTTTCTCACTCTTCTGTTTAAGTGTATTAAATGTCTAAAATTCTGAATTAATGAGCATCAGCCCCAAGGGCGGAAATCCCATTTCAATTTTGGGGGAGACAACCAGAACCCATGTAAATATGCATCCTGTATACAGAAAAGACTTCAGAATTATTGGCCAAATTGGTGAAGTGGGACAAAAGGAGAGATTAAATTTCACAAGCCTTGAGAGACAAATTGATCGTGGATTAAAGAAAGGCTATGATGAAGGTGAGATTGTGGAAGCAGTAATCCAGTCCATCGCACCTGAAGTTAAACT
This sequence comes from Nothobranchius furzeri, assembly GCF_043380555.1. Lineage (NCBI taxonomy): Eukaryota > Metazoa > Chordata > Actinopteri > Cyprinodontiformes > Nothobranchiidae > Nothobranchius > Nothobranchius furzeri. The sequence continues at coordinate 110,252,016 of NC_091741.1, forward strand.
AAAAAGTTATTTAGAGAGTAGACAAGAACTGTCACTAAAGTCTTTAAGGAAAGTTCTCGGGACACATTTCGTAGAGAAAGATGCTACTGAACTGTATCATTCATTGACACATGCCATCCAAGAGCCACAAGAGACTGTTGTCCAGTTTGTAATATGTGCCGTGGATCTTAGCCATAAAGTGCTCTTTGCCTCTGAGAGAGCAAAAGTTAGACTGAAGTATGACTCTGAACTCATTCAGAACCAGTTCTTGCAAACACTGCTGATAGGAATCAGAGATGAGGCGATACGAGCTGAAATCAAGCCCTACCTGCAGCAACCATCTATTGGAGATGAATTGCTACTGGAGAAAGTAAGTGCAGCTCTGTGGAGACAGAGAGAAGAAATAAATTACAGTCTGCTTCCAAACAAAAACTGTTAAAGTGGCCGTGGTTCAAGAAGAGGAAAATGTCGAAGTTCATAAAACTGACAATCCAAAGCAAAATCAGGGCCCTTCCGCTAAGCCAAACCCCATTCTTGAGAACCTTGATGCCAGTAATAAGGTGATCTGTGAAGCTCTGCAGAACTTTACAACGCATGTTGCCAGTCTCAACCACGTGCAAGCAAGAAGATGGGAGGACAGACTACCCAAAGACAAAAATAAAACACTAACTACTGCTAAACCAATGCAAGGAAAGTGTAGGGACTGTGAAAAATCAAATCCTGAGGGGAGGTGCACACACTGCTACAAATGTGGGAGCAGCGAGCACTGGGCTGTTGGCTGCCACAAAAAGAAAAACTTCACCGCAAGCACGGGTAAAATAGAAGTGCACTCTGATCATTTGAAACCTGTCACCATGTCATCTTGTCAGACTTCCATGTCAAAGAAACAAGAGAGGACAGCAAAACTAGTGGGACATAAAAGCCTCATCCAGTGCAACCTTGGAGGCATCTCATGTACAGTCTTATGGGATACGGGATCCCAAGTGTCCATAGTTGACATGGACTGGAAGAAGAAACATCTACCAGATGCTGAGGTTCGACCTGTGAAAGAACTACTGGATGAGGGTGTCTTAAATCTCTCCACAGCAAATGGGATGCAAATGCCATTTGAAGGTTGGATTCTAGTAAACTTCAGCCTGCCTGAAAATAAAAGAGTGAATGGAAATAAAGGTGATCAGCCCAAGCTAGGCCAGGATGCACCAGAGCAACTGGGTGAGAGGACCTCACCTGTTGAGGAACCCTGGTGTCCACCTGTTGATCTTTCTCATTTAAAACCAGAGCAGCAGCTCAAGGTGAAACGGATGCTGTTGGAAGAAAGTGACGAGTTTGCCCGCAATGGGTGGGACACAGGCTGCATTCCTGACCTCCAGATGGTGATACGTCTAAAGGATGACATCCCTGTGACAAAGACATATAATGCCATCCCTCATCATCTGTATCAGGAGGTGAAAAAGCATGCACTCACAAGATCTACTCAGCAGAGGATGGATACAGAAATCAACGTCTTTGTACTCGTCACCTATAGTGATTGTGAGGAAAAAGGATTTGTCAATTCGGCTCTGTATAGATTACAGACAACTAAATGACAAGACACATCCCGATCGTCACCCCATCCCCAGAATTCAGGAAATTTTGGAGAACTTAGGGGGGAACTTGTGGTTCACAGTCCTTGATCATGGAAAGGCATACCATCAAGGCTTTGTCAGTGAAGAGAATCGTCCGTGCACTGCCTTGATCACACCATGGGGTGTATATGAGTGGCTCAGAATCCCCTTTGGACTGTCAAATGCTCCAGCTGCATTTCAGCGGTATATGGAAGGGTGCCTCGGGGACTTGAGGGATGAGGTTTGTGTACCCTACCTTGATGATGTCTTAGTTTTTAGTAAGGACTTTGATCTTCATGTGGAAAATGTAAGGAAAGTGTTGCAGAAACAAAAGAGCTGTGGGATTAAACTCAGACCAGAAAAATGTGACTTTTTTAAGACTGAAGTGTGTTATGTTGGACGTGTTATCTCAGAAGAAGGATATAAGATGAACCAAAAAGAAGTGGAGGTTATCCAAGCTCTAAAGGAAAGAAAACCAAAAACAAAGAAGTCAGATCCTCGGTTAGCTTTCTGGGCTACTATAGATCCTTCATTGCTGACTTTTCTAGGATTGCCAAGCCACTTTACGACTTGCTGTCCTGTCCAAAAGCTGAGAAGCAACAAAGAAAAAGAGACCACCGGTCTCCTCAGTTGCCTCCCATCACAACCAGTGGAGTGGACATCAGTGCATCAGCAAGTGTTGGGGAGGTTGGTCGACGTGCTTTCAGATCCTCCAGTGATGGCATATCCAGATCTTCAGAAGCCCTTTGTGTTGCACATTGATGCATCTGAGACAGGCTTGGGGGCTGTCCTGTACCAACGTCAGGAAGGAACACTGAGAGTGATAGGATATGGATCACGAACTCTGACAACAACAGAGAAAAATTACAGACTCCATTATGGGAAACTGGAATTTTTAGCCCTCAAGTGGACTGTAACAGAGCGATTCCGTGATTATCTTCTCCATGCTCCTCACTTTACAGTGTACAGTGATAATAACCCCCTCACCTATGTGAAGACGGCAAAACTGAACGCTGTGGGTCATTGCTGGGTGTCAGATTTGGCAGATTTTCACTTTACTCTGAAATACAGGCCAGGGTCTATGAATTGTGATGCAGACTTCCTATCTCGCCAGCCCACAGAAATTGAAGAAATAATGGCAGGATGCACAGAAGAGTGCAAATCTCATGACTTTGTAGCCGTTGAGGAAGGCCTGAGTGCTCAGAACAAACTGGATGTCAGCCATTACCTGCAATGATAATGTACTAAGATGAACGCTGGGTTTGAACCTATAGTCCAACCAACACCCATCAGTGATATCCAAGCCAGTCAAAGAGGAGATCCTGTGATAGGAAAAGTGATTGCTTTAAAGGAACAATATGAACACCTGTGATACAAAGATAAAATCAAGGAGCCACCAGCTGTGAAACGCCTCTTAAGGGAATGACCACGTCTTCAGCTGGATGAAGATGGAATCCTGTGGCGGAAAACAACTTCTCGGACGCAACTTGTAGTCCTGGAAAAATACAAACTGTTGGTCTATCAACAGCTTCACGAATAAATGGGACATTTGGGAGGTGAAAAGATGGTGTCTTTAGCCAGAGAGAGATTATTTTTGCCAAAAATGACAGAAGAGATGGAACATTATGTGACCAAAGTGTGTCGTTGTTTAAAACAAAAGAGACCAAACCGGAAGACGAAGGCACGTTTGCAATCCATTACAACATGAACACCTTTTGAGATTATCTCCATTGATTATCTGCACCTAGAGAGAAGCAAAGGCAGCGTGGAGTATGTCCTAGTGATAGTGGACCACTTCACAAAGTTTGCACAGGCTTATGCAACATCCAATAAGTCTGGTAAAATGGCTGCACGTAAGATCTTTGATGACTTCATTCTCAGATTTGGTTTCCCAGCCAAAATTCATCATGATCAGGGAAGGGAATTTGAGAATGAGTTGTTTAAGAAACTGCAAAGCTATGCTGGGATTCAGCATTCAAGAACAATGCCATACCATCCACAGGCCATCCAGCAGAGCGTTTTAACAGGACTCTGTTAAGCATGCTGCGTACACCGGAGGAGAGAGAAAAACCCACCTGGAAAGATTATCTGAACAAAGTGGTCCATGCGTACAATTGTACTGTCCACAAGTCAACAGGTTTCTTTCCATTCTTCCTGTTATTTGGAAGGGAGCCCACATTACCGATTGACCTCATGTTTCCCTGACACAGACCTTCTCAACAGTCTCCGGCTGGATATGCTGAGAAATGGCTAGAGTCAATGAGAGAAGCTTATAGCATTGCTCAGGAAAACATGAGAAAGGCATGTGAGCATGGACAAAGACAATACAATCAAAAAGTGTGGGTCTCTGTGCTAGAACCAGGAGATCATGTACTGGTCAAGAACCTCATGGAAAGAGGAGGACCAGGAAAGATACGGGCTCACTGGGAGGACAAAATATATGCAGTAAAAGACAGAAGAGGAACTGAGGGTCCGGTGTGGTGAGACAGCTGGATGGAGGAGGAAGAGACAGGATTCTACACAGGAATTTACTACCATGCCCCTATCTTGTGGAGAAAAAGAACATCTCAGACACGAAAGACAGAAAACAGGACCATATGAAAATCAGGAAAAGTACTCAAAACTCAAGGACAAAGGCTCTGGTTGTCCTATGCCACACTGAGAGTTCCAGTGAAGAGGAGTGTGAAATATGGGTGCCTCAGCAGAGGGATAATCAGGGGCGGATTAAGGACTGAAGAAGATCCGGGGCTTAACACACGCACACACGCGCGCGCACACACACTCACGCGCGCGCGCACGCACACACACGAACGCACGTGCGCACACACACACGTGACACTCACTAGTCAACATCATATATATATATATATCTTGTACCACACAATTTTAATCTGAAGCTACATATTAAGCATTTTCAGGGCAGAGTATTGTTCCTGTTAGTGTTTAGTGTGAGATGATAGTAAATATTCCCTTTCTTTCTCCAACAACGTTACCTGATAAGCTAACTTTAGGCAAACCAGCAGCACCACAAATATTTTCAAATAAGTCTCACAAACCTGAGTCAACACCAGTCTCATCAAAGCTGGGGTTCTGTCGTTGTACTTTTGGTCTAAAAAACGTCCTTATGTCCATCTTCACTCATGCGTTTCAGGCAGAGAGTGTAGAAGAAGCCGGCTGCTGAAGGGCTTCTTCTTCAGTGGTGGAGGCTCAGGCAGGCTGTATACAAACTACTGCTAGCTGCTCCCTCTCTGTTGGACTTTGGTACTGCATGTTACTTCCGCGATTTAGATCCGGGGCTTTTCATGAAACATCCGGGGCTTCAGCCCAAGTAGCCGGGCCTAACGCCGCCCCTGGGGAGAATGATCAACACACCACAGATGCTCGAGTTGCCAAACCTGCACTCTGCCTAACTGCAAAAGAAAAGAGTCAGCCACTGGATGAAGAGGATGATTCCCTCAACCATCATCAGATGGGAGAGCTCGTACTTCAAGAGGAGGAACTACAGGGACAGGAGATGTGTCAGAGTGATGACTCAGATTCTGAGGCTCAGACGCTAAAATCCCAAGTTACAGAAGAGGATGCGGCATCATCAGAGGATGACCAGGATGTGGGACTTGTTAGAAGATCGTCAAGGACTTGTCAGCCAAAAAGTATCCTTACCTATGATAAACTGGGAAAGCCTAGTGTAAAATCATTAAGATGGTAGTTAAAATAGTTATTATTGTTAACAGATGTCAGCTATTGTTGATGGGCTGTTGTTTCTGAGAGGCTAGAGCAATTAAGTCATTTATTAGACGATAATTTGTTGGACTTGAAACTACACACAGGAAAATAAACTTTATTTTAAGAGAGTGTTTTGGTAAAAAGTGATAGTGTGACTGAAGTTAATCTGTATGTGAGGAGGCTACATGTTAAGGCAGGAGTGTTGTAAGACACGGAGTAAGTTGGAATGGTAGCTATAGCCAAACGTGACTTAATGGACTTGGGAGGCCTACCAATGTGCCGCTATATTAAGTTAACACAACAAAGCAGGAAAGAGAATAGTTTTCTACCAATCCTGTGGTCAAGGTATTGTAGTCATCAGAAGTGTAGTCGATGACAAGTTGTTGTTCAAAGACAGAACATTGCTCAAACGGATCTCATATATTCCAAGGGTCGATTTATGTTAACAGATAATACAAAAAGGAAATGTTGGATCAACATTTTATTTTAATTTTTTAGTGGGGGAGGGTGTAGCACACTGGAATATGTTCCATATAGTCTGTTTATATATTAGTTAATCTATAATGTTACCAGTTAAAATGTTGATCCATAATGCATACTGGTATTAAACAGAAAAGAAAATGTTGTACTAGTCCTTTAAGAGAAGAAGAAAAAAATGAATGCTTGAGTTCTGAACCAGGGGCATTTTTCTGTTAATAAAAGTTGCAAAAGTAAGAAGAAGAACGTGTCGTCTGACAGTTCGTTCAAAGGGGGCAACACAAGCAGTCTAACCACAAAAGTGAATTAAAAGAACATTTAATCCGAAAGCTCGCGGATGATGATGCCCAAAATGAACCCCTAAATAAGTCTGTGCTGGGCCAGCCCTGCGTGAGCTCTCGACAGGGAAGTCTTTATGACCCCGCCCTCGTGCGGTGTGCGTCGTCCTCGGAGAACCACAGGATCGCCGCAAGGTGGATCCAATCCTCCTCCTCGGCCCGGCCCCTGTGGGCACACAAAAACTCCGGCAATAAAAAGGTCCCCGGCACCAGACCACGCACAGAGACAGCAAACTCCAAACACTAACAGGCACTGATCAATTAATTATGTGCGGGGGCAGAGTTACTCTGCCCGCCTACCGTATTGCGCTTCGTGCACTGGCATCTCTGCCCGCGGATCTCCCTCCGCTGCTGCTGCCGCTGCCGCTGCCGTCCGTGCTGCTGGTAAACCCCCTCCTCGGTCCAAGACCCCGACCGGACTCAGAGGCGCCTGTACGAGAGCCGCACATGTGCGGAGAGAGGGACACGCACGCTCCTCCGCACTCGGCCACCGGGGGGGTTGGTTTCAGGCACGTGTCCTCAAGACACCATCCGGGGTGCATCTCTGCCTCTTAGCTGTCTCTCCTTGGTCCATGCGTTCCTCCCTTTAATTAAAACCTGTCTGGCTTCGCCTCCTGCCTGCGTCTGTTCATTAATTGGCAGTCCAGGCCACACTCTGCCACAGGTGTAGATGATTGGGGCGATTAACACAGAATGGAACGCAATGTTGCACCAAACAAACTAAAGACACACCATCAATAAATACATGCACATAGACTAAAAACAAGTAAAACATGCAAACAAATAAGAACAACATTACCACTCTGTGACAATTGCACTAACAGAGCATCGAAGGAGTCTCCACTTCATTTCTTTTTTGGTAAGTAAAATTATATTTATGTATTTTAGGTCATTGCCGCTTGTGCACTAGCTGAGCTTCGTCTGCCATTTTAGCATGTACTGTTTAACCATGACATTCAAAACCCAGGGTAAAACCCAGTGCATTTAACATAACGCTGCATTTTTGAAAATGGGTTGAAATATAACATGTTGGTGGAGCTGAGTTCCAACTATCGGTATGGTCTCCCTCCCCTCAGCTGCAGCTCGGCGCATCTCTGATCACAGCAGCGCCTGTCTGCTGCGCGGGCTGCCTGCTTGTGGAGCTCTTGGGAGACCTCTATGTTCCACCCGGTTTTAATCAGCGGTCAGCCCGGCGCATCTCTGACGCAGAAACTCCAGTGTTGTGCACAGTCAGCTCCAGTTGTAGCTAGCTGCCACTGTTAGCTTAGCTCCTACCTCCGCATTAACTTTGGGTTAGCTTGTAGCTACATCGCTTCAGTCCGACGGGTGTCATCATTTGATCCCAGCTTTACAGCTCCACCCCTTATCCCTTTTATGGAATTGTCTGGGTGTGACGAGATGTGTGACACAATCAAAATGGCTGTGGTGGCCACCTCCTATTTCAGATTAAAAACGTATAGTAAGACTTATAGTAAGAGCCTATGGACAGGAATTGTACAGTGTGTGTGTGTGTATATATATATATATATATATATATATATATATATATATATATATATACATATATATATATATACATATATATTAATCAGGAGCTATGTTGTCTGAGGCTTTAAGCCTCTGATAGGGTCACCCTTGGCAAACAGGTCCTAGGTGAGGGATCAGACAAAGAACAGCCCGAAGACCTCTTATGACGAATTATATAAATGGAAGCCATGTTCCCTCACCCGGACGTGGGTCACCGGGGCCCCCCTTTTGAGCCAGGCCTGGAGGTGGGGCATGTTGGCGAACGCCTGGTGGCCGGGCTTTCACCCATGGAGCCCGGCCGGGCACAGCTCGAGGAGGAAACATGGGTCCCTCTTCCCATGGGCTCACCACTCATGGGAGGGGCCAAAGGGGTCGGGTGCAGTGTGTGATGGGTGGTAGTCGAGGGCGGGGGACCTTGGCGGTCTGATCCTTGGATACAGAAGCTGGCTCTTGGCACATGGAATGTCACCTCTCTGGTGGGGAAGGAGCCTGAGTTGGTGTGTGAGGTTGAGAGGTTCCGACTAGATATAGTCGGACTCACCTCAACGCATGGCTCTGGCTCTGGAACCAGTTTCCTTGAGAGGGGTTGGGCTTTCTACCACTCTGGAGTTGCTCCCACTGAGAGGTGCTGAGCAGGGGTGGGCATACTAGTTGCCCCCCATCTTGGTGCCTGTACGTTGGGGTTTACCCCAGTGAATGAGAGGGTAGCCTCCCCCCGCCTACGTGTGGGGGGACGGGTTCTGATTGTGGTCTGTGCTTATGCACCAAACTACAGTTCAGACTACCCACCCTTTTTATATATATATATATATATATATATATATATATATATATATATTTTGGTTTTTTTTTTTTCGATGGGATGGATAGATAAATGTATTAAAAACAGCTTTGAGGCCTACCAAAGACGGTCTAAGCAGGGAGGTTAAATTTAAATGTATTACCTTTTCAAGACTTTTTAAGATATTCTAAAATAAAATTAAGACCCTGCAGAAACTCTGAAAGTGCTCAAGTTTTAAAATTTTAGTAATTTCCAACTTTTGGATTCTTGTTGGTGCTTTTCATGACATTTTTATTCAACTTGTGGTTTCTGTCACATAGTGTTGAGTCACATCTTTGAAAATTGTGTCCACAAACTTGCCGTTTCTATTTGTTTATAAAGTCTGCAAAACACGTGGCACATTGCTGTCCTTAGTGCATCTTGTTGGATTGAAATATGCGGAGAAGAACATTTACAGCAGAAGACAATGACTGAAGTGATAGTAATAAAGGAAGTCATTTAAATGGAGATGATTTTAAATGGCTGGTGCCTGGGGGCCTCATATTAAGTTCACGCTGATTTGAATGTGTAGACATGATAATTTAACTTTCACTTCAACACTCCCTGATCACTTCTTAATGGTAGCAGTCATTAAAACTGCCACTGTGGCTAATCAGTCACCAGTACCTCAGATGCTCTGTGCATCCACGGGTCATTTTGGCTCTAAACACTTTGCTGTCATCTCATAAACTGTAGAACCCAAAGAACGCTTCAGATTGATCCTAGAGAGCCAGCCAAGTGTGTGTGAGAGCGGTAATTATACATCTACTGTGTGTGTGTGTGTGTGTGTGTGTCATGCTTGCTTGTTATACACATGACTAAATGAGGGACTATCCTTATCAGGTAAATGGTCAGTAATTGGTCACCTGCCCTTCAGAGGTCGAGGGGTACAGATGGTTACATTGGTTAGGGCCAGATGTGGGAGGGCGTTTGACCAAACACTTGGAAAAGGCAAAAAGTAATGACTTGGCAAACATCTCAAAGAGCAAAATGTTGTTTATGAAAGTTTTTCTGACAACATTAGAAACTTTTTAGGTCCTAATGGAGTTATACACCAGACGGCTTTCTAATAAACAGAGGATGAAGCTGTCACGATCTCCGTCTCATCTCCATGACAACCCACGCTCTTCCCACAATCAACCTCATCCTACCCACCTGTCTGCTTATCACCATCTGTGTGTGTGTGTGTGTGTGTGTGCGTGCGTGTGTGTGTGTGTGTGAGACAGTGAATGACTTCAATGTAAAGCACTTTGAAGTCCTCTGACTTAGGAAAGAGCAACAAGAGCAGGTCCTTTCTCGTCAGCAGACGCACTTCTGACCCTTGATGGTTTTGGATTATTATGTACCAGACCGTTCCAGAAGATCAAGGCCCGCCTTATCAAGGATAAACCAGCTGTGCAGAGTCATTCTCGAGCCTCCTGCTCTGTTTTCCAGCTCTCCACCAGGTGAAGGCTTTATTAGAAACCATAAACATAATTACTGTACACCGCGCCACAGTTAAACTGAATACTTGCGTGTATTCAGTGTGATTACTACAAGCATAACTTTCGGCCATTTCATCCCACCACTTACCCCCTCTCACAATCATACCTCTGAGGGGATCTTATTTCATTTTTACATCATAACTTTACATTCTTATGTATGTTTCTTGATACATTAGTGAAGTAGTACAGTAGTACAGCATTACACTAGGATTTTTGCTTTTACCGCTGGTGCTGAGTGTTGCAGTGTTAAGGATGGTTACATTTCACTACAAGTTGTAAAAATAAACCTTTTGATTCCTCTGAAGCAGTGGTGGCTGGTCAAATAAATGTCTTGGTGGCGCTGATATGCCAAATGTCTTCCCATCCTAGTCCGTTGTAAGAATTCAGATCAACAGCTGGAAAATGACTACAATTCCACAACAACCCTTTCTTGACTTTCTCCAAATCGGCAGTTTAACAGATGAAGTCAATGCTGAATTAGACTACGTTGATGCTTCCTTTGCTGGGAGGGCTTCACACCAAGGGTATTGTAACTCCACGTTGAGAGGAGCCAGTTCAGGTGGTTTGGGCATCTGGTAAGGACGCCTCATGGACGCCTCCCTGATGAGGTTTTCCGGGCACGTCCTACTGGGAGGAGACCTGAGGGAAGACCCAGGACACGCTGGAGGGACGCTAGCCAGCAAACATCTTTGGATTCCTTTAGAGGAGCAGGCCCAAGTAGCTAGGGAGAGAAAAATCGGGGCCTTTCGGCGTAGGCTGCTGCCCTTGCAACCCGACTCTGGACAGGCATCTGAAACTGAATGGATGGTGTAGGACAACAAGTTTCAACTGATGTTTAACTGATATTTTAATCTCCTCCTCAGCAGCAGAAACTAAAGTGAAACAAATAATAAAAACGCAGATATCATGTCAGCAAAATGACAATAAAAAATCAACAAACAAATGAAAGACACAAAAATAGTGTGTGTGTCGAGAGCAACTTCAGTCACATTCATCCATTTTAGTTCTCATCTCTGAGATTGCGTTGCTCCAGCTTGAGTTTTCACTGTCCAATCAACACCAGTGTGGGATAAACTAAAAGTGGCTAAAATGTTCTTTCATTTCTCGTTTCATTAATGTCACAAACCTCCACTTTCATCAATGATTTCGTTTTAAAGTGACAGTGTGTCGTTTTCCTGGCAACAGGGGCCAGTACATACTTAAACCATGTAAACACGCAGTGTTTTTGTGTTTGAGCAAGACCTTACAGACAGATGGCCATTAGGGTCAAAAATCCCCACGAGAGCAACTTTCGAATGAGTCCTTCGTCAGATCGTTCAACCTCCAGCAAAACGACAAGAACATCAGACTCCCTTTCATCACTGGAAACGAGTGAAGAGGTAAATGTGTAAAATGGTTTAGAATGTTGAAAGTTTTGTAACCACTTGTTACAAATGAGTAAATTCATTTTGTCCTCACGGGCTCCCTTAGAAAGAAACATTATGTCTAATATGGGGTAGCACAGAGACTTAGACCCGCCCTCATGTATTTTAGACCCGATTGTCATGGTTAAATGTTCAGAATAAGAATTATTGCCATGTAGGTGAGAGGCTCATCTACTAGGAATTTGTTTCAGTGGCAAGGTGCAAAAGTGAGATGTTTCTAGAGATTAATGGTAAAAACTACAATTTGTCATTTTAACTCATTCACTGCCAATGATGACTTAAGTCGTCATTAACATTTTTTTTACTGTGTGGGCGTCGGAACGAGCCCCTGCACGGCGAGAACAAACATCTCAGCTCTAAAGCCGATCTTCATCCGCGTACGTCACATGTCACATGATCAGGAAGCAGAAAATCCATGTGTTAGAAGATCGTTTTGGGCCGCTGCTGTAAAAAAAAGTGAGGCGCGAACCGGAAAAGCTTCTGCCGATAACAATTCAACAACGGACAACGGATAACGTTCAAAACGCGTGGATTCTTCCTGATGTAAGAGGTGAGTCTCCGTTTTGTTTTGGTTGTTTTGGCGTTGATATCATCCTAGCGCGCAATGTTCTGTGACTCTTAAAAAACAGTAAAAACGTGAGAAAAGCTGGCAGTGAAGGGCTTTACCGATCAGGAAACGGTTGGCAGCGAATGAGTTAAAGGCATTCTCCTTTTAACCTTTCATGTTTCACAAGTTCAACCTGAACGTGTCAAAGAGAAACACACATAGGGCATGTAGCGGTATCCAGGCTAGAATCAGTCACTGTGGGCTTCAGTAGGCTGAACTCAAGCCCCCACAATGCGGCTCAAAAATTGAGGCCAACCCGGAAGTACCAAAAATTGCAGTTCCACCCTCATCCACTAGGGGCTGGTGTCAGAAGCGAGCAAATCCTCATTGACTCCCATGTTAAAAATACTAATTTCACAGCAGAAATAAACATGTTTACAGCCTGGTACCAGAACATGTTTTTGGTTTAAATGATCTAGTTTACACTCATGAAAACTCTGAGGGGGGTGAATTTTTTTCTCACTCTTCTGTTTAAGTGTATTAAAAGCCTAAAATTCAGTATAATTAATGAGCATCCGACCCACGTGACCACAGAGCTAGCTCCGTGGAAAGGCCTCAGTATAGCCTCGGTCTCGCTTGGAAACTGCTCCAGGATTTTGAGTCTCTGTGTTTGTGTATTCTTTTTTGGATATTTTTTGTGCAATTGTTGGACAAAATGACTTGCTGTGGCATGAATTGCACTAATAGAGCGTCCAAGGAGTCTCCACTTCATTTTTTTCGGTAAGTAAAATTATATTTATGTATTTTAGGTCACTGCCGAGCTGAGCTTAGATTTTAACATGTACTGTTTAACCATGACATTTAAATGTAATAGGGCAAAACCCAGTGCATTTAACATAATGCTGCACTTTAGAAAATGGGGTGAAATATAACATGTTGGTGGAGCTGGGTTCAGACTATCGGCTTGTGGAGCTCTTGGGAGACCGATGTTTTCCACCCGTTCTCCCCTTCCCGCAGCTCGGCGCATCTCTGTCTGATCGCGGCTTCTGTCTGCTGCGCCGGCTGCCGGCTTTCAGCAGCTTTCGGGAGACCTCTGTGTTCCACCCGGTTTTACCCAGCGGTCAGCCCGGCGTATCTCTGACTCAGAAGCTCTGGTGTTGTTCACAGTTAACTCCGGTTGTAGCTAGGTTGCTACCTCCGTTAGCTTAGCTACCACCTCCGCGTTAGCTTTGGGTTAGCTTCAAGTTAGCTTGTAGCTAGTTCGACCGGGTGTCATCAGTTGATCCCAGCCTTACAGCCCCACCCTCAGCTCCACCTCTCTTCCCTTTTGTGGAATTGTCTGGTCTTGACGGAACCTGTGACATGGTCAAAATGGCGGTGGTGGCCACCTCCCATTTAGCCTCAAAAACGTGTTATTGGAGTCTATGGAAATGAATTGTCCAGTATACATGTCGATGGCTGAACTGGGCTGCCTGTGAGTGCTCTGGAACAGGGTGGGACTATGACTGCTCCCACTGTTCATTAAAACACTAAAAATGTTAAGGCACAGTCTCCACAGCTTCTGGGTATAAGTATTTTTTTTTAATACACTTCAAATTGCAAGTAAAAAAATAATCCAATTGTATGAAATTACTGTTCAGTTGAATTTACCACCAGTTGGGGGGGGGGGGGGGGGGGGGGGGGGGGCTGGAGCCCCAACAACCCCTAACTTTCTGCTTTAAAGGCACAGTGGAGTACAGCGTGTCCAGCACATTACATGCATCTCTTCTGCCATGGTACCTAACATATGCCCCAATGATGTCATACACTTGATTTGGCATGGAGACAAAACAAAGGGAGGGGGTGTGTGCTCTAACATGATTTCTAAATGGCTCAAATCCCCAACACAACAAATAAAACTTGCACACAAACGCTCATAAACACAGAAAACGAACACATGCGCACACTCACACGATCATGCCCCCCTGAGCTAATCAGAAGTGAAGCCTCCGTCTGTGTCTGCCATGAACATGCGGTGAGCATGCAGGAGAGCGAGAGAGAGAGAAGGAGCGAGAGGGAGACAATAGGTCTGAATGAGCAGTGATATGCCTGCCAGTGCAAGCCAGGATCATACAGCGCTCTGTCCAAGCACTAAAGCACATGAGAAGATGCAGGAAGTGAGTGGGACCATGTTTTACACTATCAGAGTATTTCTACTAGAACAAAGTACAGTACTGTAGTGACACGTAGGAACCTGTTAATTTACACAAATCCAGTTTGCACATCATGTTTACTCTAAAACGACGTAGTGCTACTGATTTATCATGTGTTGTCTTGTCTCTTCTAGCAACACTAGCTGGTGAGCCTAAACCAGGTTTTACGCTGAATAGATCCTCGCGTCACTCTGGTAAGGAAGGCGTGGAAGATCTCTTTGTTTCTTTTGCACCAAAAACAAGTGGCCATGTTTTTATAAATGTACGTTGTTTCAAAGTTCACATGTGTACATGTGGCTTCTGTGGAAACATTTAACACTATTGGCTGTAAATGGCTCTTTGTGCATCCTTAATAAAAAAACGTGAGACGTGTTCTGATGTTTTTGATCAGCAAACGGCTGGTTTTAGTCGGGGCAGTTACACTTCTGACATCTTAAAGAGCAAGTTTACTGAGAAACTGTTTTTTACTTGTTATTTTTTAGATATGATCAGTCTCTCTGAGTTTAAAGTGGTACTTCATTGAAAAAAAACCTTCTTTAATTATTTCTGATTATAATCAGTCACTCTAGCCTGAAAATAGTCTCCTACACCTGGCTCCCGCATTAGCTTCTAATAGAAAACAGACGATGAAACTCTAGGATTTGAATTTGAAAATAATTTGTCACACTGTCACTTAGCATCGTGGACTCACCTGTCATGGCAGATAAGGCTGTTGTTGGTTTAGCATCCAGGAAACAGCAGGAGTTAACCATTAGCATTAGCAACTCCACCACACAGCAGATCTCCTTCACGCAAAACATCAGTCCGGTCAGTAGTAGTATGACGTTGTTGTTAGCCAATCAGAGGCAAGTTGTCCAGATATTAGGAAATAGGTAGCCTAAGCCACGCCCATCTACTTCTGGACCACGGGTCCCCAGAAGAATGTTTTCTGACATCTGTGAACTTTAAAGACACATTTAATGCCAACAACGCACTTATTTTTGAACAGAGGCAAAGGTTATTTGAGGTTTTGTGTTCATCACCAAATTGACAGATTAGAAAATAGCTCTTTATAGCTTCATTGACTTGCATTCATTTTTTTGTTCTTCTGGGGACCCATGAACTGACCAAAAAGGAAGGACACTTAGACTCCCTATCCACGTTTTTCCTACTGCTTCACGCGAACGGTAGCAACTTCTGGTTTGCGTTAGTTTACACTGAGACTATGTGATCCCTTTGCTCAAATCCCCTTTTATGAGCTTTAGAGATGGAAAATATGTAAAAATCAGCTGTCACAGCTCAAACGTGACACCGTTACACTCCTATTATGTACTGCACCGGGGGGGGGGGGGGAGTGTCTTAAAATCGGGCCAACAATGACATACATTTTTGCTACTTAGCTACAGAGAGGCAATAAACAATCAGAAAGCTCAGAGGCTTATCGGTTACTACATAGTAACAAGGTTGGTCGGGTTCTGTTGAAAGAGGTGGAACTCAATCATATTCACTTTAAAGCCAACATGTTCTCACTCCCAACGCTTGGTCAGCCACCCACCGCGTCACACCACAGATGCCAAAAGTGCCCGTTTTCGTCATTCATGTACGAAAAGAAGTTTCTCCCTTTCCTGATGCGATGGGATGTCGCTGCTGCGGCACCAAACCAGCTCACCCAAACCCTAAGGTTTTGCTATTTATAAGCTTCGCCTCACCCCCATCCTAACCTTAACCCTCTTGCATCCTAAAACATTACCCTGACCCCGGGTTTCCACGGGAGCCGTCAGCAGCACGTTACTGCAGCAGCACGTCTTGCTCGCGTAAGCTGCTGCTTGGCCCTTCCCATGAGACGCGAAGCAGCAGGGGAGCAGCTGCCACCGACCGAGCACGAAGTCACTCGTGTGACTTCGTCAGTAAACACAACAACAAGCAGGAGAAAACTACAACATGGCTCCAAAATGTTTGTGTTTTATGTTCTGTCCGTTTTATAATCGCTAATACGGACCTGAAAAACAAAGGAGACCGCTAGCTAGGTGATAACTTCTCACGGGGACGCACAGTTAGTAACCTTTTTTAAAGTAAAGCAACCGGAAGGCAGTACGTTCTTTATTCTGAAAATCTCGGGAGCTTCTCTCCATTTCCGCGTCCGATTTCCTGTCTTTCCTTCCCCAAAAATGTCGAACTTGACCCGTTTCAGAGGCGTCGCGCGTAGAAAATAGAACCGGCGCGTAAGGGCCGCGACATGCTGCTCCTGAGACGCGGCCGACTCGCGCTGCTGACGGCTCCAGTGGAAAAGGTTCTGTTGACCACAGCGGTTCCTATCAGCAGCTATGACGTGCTGCTGCAGTAACGTGCTGCTGACGGCTCCTGTGGAAAGCCGGGGTTACAGTGGCCAAACATTTGTTTGACGCATTTGGAGTGAGAATGTGTTGCAAAAGCAGACGTAGAGCCGAGTCAGAGCCTTAAATCCCCATACTCCTCACCTAGCCTCGGTTTGAGTTTGAGTTTCTACTTCAAACTGCAGGATGGCACTTTTAGGTTAACAGCGGCAGTCTAAACACACATCACGCTAAAACGATTCAGAAAATCGTACACATACCTGTTGTTCTTGTGAAACTGCTGTCAAATCACTTTACTACTCAGCTTCTCTTCTCCTGAAGTTTGTGATATCCAACAACAAGGAAGGACAAGGGTGTTCCTGTCTGGGATTTTTACAACAAAATGAAAGGATCAGACAAATAGAGTTTGCGGTGGTTTCCAAGTGAAGATTTTTCAGTCACATCCTTCTGGGTTCCTGATCTCTTGGGAGACGGTGACAGCTGCACCGACGCTGGTAGCCACACTCTCTCTTACTCCAAAATGTATGTTAAACATCACTTAGAGTCATCATCAGAAACTGGTGAAACTACATCTTTGCATGTGACCCATCCCTGTGGGGAGTGGTGAGCTGCAGCTGTGGCTGCACTCGGGAACTATTTGGTGGTTTATCCCTCTAATCCAACCCCTTAAAGCACAGGGTCCCATTTTTAAAGTCTTTGGTGTGATCCGACCTAGACTGGAACCCCAATCTCCAAGTCCCATGGTGGACACTCTACCACCACAAAGCCCCCGTTGGATTGGACAAGGCTGTTAAACCCGGTTCACATTCATTGCCCATAACTGGTGTGTCAGCTCTGCCAATCAAACGGTGTTGATGTAGTTGCTATGGTTACACAACATCATAATACAAAGTATCTGGTAAAGTATTTTGATCTATAGTGGAAACAAATTGCTACTTTTGTTGAATGTGTTGTAAATTATGAAACCATTATAAGCTGATCTCTGGCCTGTAAGCTAGCATATGGGACAGAGTGCTTTTGGGAAGTGACTGACTTAATGGTGGTCCAGTAGGTCAGTAGGTGGTCCATCCAATAATGTTTCTGAGTTCATCAGACACTGCTGATCCAATTAGTGAACCCATTAGAGAACTGGTCTTATTGGTTCTGGGTGATCCGACAGTAGTGGGCAGATCTGAGTCAGCACCTGTGACTGGATTTCAATTAGCCACTCTATATGCCAATAGTCTGCATCACAGTCGTCTGTCAAGAACCGGAAAACCAGAGAGTGGGTTAATGTCTGTTCTCCACACCGTGGCTGCTTGAGACAGAAGCCTGTTAGCAGGTGGGGGGTGTCTCATGGCCCCCAGTGTGCTTCTCTGTGTTCAGTTTTTAATTTGTAGATTTATTTACCTTCCAGCCCTTTTAGTTCCCTTCTCCCGTGTCTCTGTTTAGGATTATTGGGTTTTTCTTCCAGCTCTTCCCCTTGTCCCTGTGTCAGAGTCCTTCCACTCTCCCAGTTATTAGCTTCACCTGTCACCAATCAGTAATCAGCACACCTTGTCCCTTGTCTCTCCCTTCACTTCCCAGTTCTATTTAAACCCGGTTCAGTTCACTTCTGTCTGAAGAAGGTATAATGTGTGGCAGTGCAAAACACTGCAGGTCATTAGCATCTTAGAGACTCTATACCCAAGTATAGGCAGACAGAATTTTAGATAACACAATGCCTTCTAGGGATAGCCACCCGTGTGTTATTTAATAAAGGTAATGCTGAACATTTTTCACTTTTCCAGCAACACACATTGTGTAAAACTACTTATCCACACCTGGGAGATGCTCAGAGCAGCAGAATCGCTCCATTTGCAGCCTCCTGAGAAGCAGAAGATCTTAACAGCTGGTGGTTTGCTCAAGTGTACTTTGATGCTGGATAGCGAGGATGGAGAGTCATATTGTTGAAAATGATCCTTTCTGGAAGCGGCTGGCTCTGGGTCACTGGGGTTTCTGAAGTCTGAAACTCAAATACTTAGTAAAACTACTCAGGAATTCAGTGTGACGACGGAAGGGAAGAGTGGTGAGTGTTAATTGACATCAGTCACTGAAGTTTCATTCTAACAATAAGCAACATAATCATCGTCTGTCTCAGAAAGGTCCAACCTAATGTCTGATGGTGAAACTGGAAAAAGTAGAATATGGTGCAAAATTCCATTGCTATCAGTAATCTAGCTTAAAACCTTTTCACAAGCCGACTGAGATTTTGAGTGTGGGGTTTTCATCCGCTGTAAACCATAATCTTCACAATTATAATGAAGGCTGAAATATCTGGCTTTGCATGGAAGGTTGATCTCAATTATTAGTTTCCCCTTTAGTTTGAATTACTGACATCAATGAACTTTTGCACCACATTCTCATATTTTCTGTTTAACCTGTACTGAAGAGGACTAGGGCCACCCTCCCGAGAAAACAAAAAGTCAGAAATTTAAGAAAAAAAGTGGAAACTCTATCTTTTGTCCAGTGGCCCCGATCCTCTTCTGTAATCTTGCACATGGGACTGATGGTGTAGCAACAAAACAGAACTGTTATCACTACCCAGTGCTTGGAGAACTGAAGAACTAGACACTGGGAGTACAGGTTTTCATTGGTCCGTAGTTCTCTGGAATTAGATGACCTGAATAACAGTTGATAAAACAAGATCCTGGGTCAGGTGGTTGAAAACTCTAAGTAGATCTACAGCAGCATGATGCCTTCCATTTCCTCAGAAGACATCCATAAAATACTTCTCCAGAACATCACAGTTCGACTTAATCATAACCAAAGACGTGGACATGTCCAACACGGTTGATAAGGGTCTATCTGACCACTTCTGTGTTTTTTCTGAGATATTAGTTTTACCTGCTACACATCACAAATCAGTTCTTCTCAAAAATATGACAACCAGCCGACAACCAGCCATGAGCATATTTCTTTGGGGGGTACAGGTGGGATATGCCCCCCCCCCCCTCCAATTTTTCCAAAGTCAATTTTTGTCCCCTGCACTTTTAACCATCCAAACCAATACCACTCTATATTAAATACACTGGCTGAGCTCTACGACCAAGAGTTCAGCTAGAATCTGATGTAAATGAGCTCTATTGATCAGATATTAAAAAATAAGTATAAAATGGTGACAATGAGTAGGAATGAAAATGACTAACAAGGTGCAAAACAAAGTTGAATTGAAAGTATTAGTTTTTTCACAGTTCTGCATTCCTGACATTACATAAAAGAGCCTCTGGACCACATGTGTCAGACACAAGGCCCGCGAGATAAATATCAAAATTATATCAAAACTGACCCGCTGGCCGGTTTAACCGCAAAGACTACAACTCCCATGATGCTTTGCGGCGTTAGCACAGAGCCAAAGCGCCCGCTCCTTTGTGTTATTTCCAGTGTCTGCTGCTGGTGTCTGCAGCTCCGTTGTCTCAGACAAACTAAACGCTCCTCTCACTCAGCGCCGAGTTTACTCAGCTATCTGCCGACGTTGAAGCCCAGAAACGGAGATTTTAACCGCTCAGTAATGTGTTCACGTCTGAAAGAGAAAGTTTTCCAACTAACTTCCGGACAGAGCTGATATAACTCCAGCGAGCAGCGACACGCTCAAACCAGCATGACTCTGTGGCTGCTGTAGTTTTTATTTTTCCTCCCCGACACACAACAACGTGGTCAAGCTGCTCAGACATGTTCATCAGCACAAACCTATGTGAGCACCTGTTGTCATCTAATGTTGTCATTATTATGATGAAGATGAACAAAACAACAGGAGTCTCCTCCTCAGCTCCGATCAACCCCATGATGCAGGTATCTGGCTGGAACAGGTGAGCATCACAGTAAACCAGTGGAGCAAACTGAGCTTTAAATATGTTGGTTTTCTGCTCTTTTTCTGCTCCAAAACATGAAAGTTAACAGGTGAGATGTTGCATTTTCATTTAAGATAAAATGATATTTTTATTTTGTTGTTGGCCCGTGAGAAAAGATTTAACCTACAGTAAACAGGAAGTGGAAAGGCTGCAGATAGATGAATAGAATAGAAAATCCCTTTATTGTTCCTCAGTGGGGAAAGCTAGCCTTCACAGCAGCGATGACACGTATTACAGGACAAAAAAGGAGAATAAAAAATAAGAAAAATGAATGAACAACAAGAAAACATAAATGCTGATTATACCACAAGTAATGAATACCACTGATGCGTTTTATTTAAAACTGACTTGCTCGTGTGTCATTTGGTTATTCCACATTCAGTGTTAATGCAGAAATAAGTTTGTTTCCAAATTAAAAGGTTCAAAGTTGCATATATGTTGATAAAGAAAATGTGCAACTTTGCCGTCACTTTTTCAAAAAATATTAAGTTTGGCCCTCGACTCCATCCCAGAGTTTCATTTCAGCCCCGTGTGAGTTTGAGTTTGACTCCCCTGATCTAGGCTGTAGTTTTATACATAATTCTGTATACTTACTGTAAAGCCAAGTAGGGTGAAGCTGCTTTTAGCTACTATGCTGCACACAGATGGAATCAGCTTCCTCATGACCTCAAATGTGCCCCAGTTCTAAAGTTTTACATCAAAATGGAAAACCTTCATGTTTTCATCAGTCTTTGAATGAATGTTCTTGTGCTGCACATTCTGCACTGTAACTGCTCACTCTTTAACTTGGTTTCTTCTAAATGTAAAATTGTATTTTCTTTCACGTTGATTTTAATGTTCTTTCTATTCCTGCTAATGGAAAGCACATAGATTTGCCTCCGCATATGAAACGTGCTGTATTAAAAAAGCTGCCTTGCCTCGAATAAACATGAAGTGAATGTTTTGCATTACACACTCTCTCCACTGATGCACCATTTAGAACCTCTAGACTTGAAGCCTTTTCAGCTCTGTTACTTGTTCCCTTTCTATAATTACTAAACAAAGATCCGTCTCGACACTTCCTGTGTAGGGTTAGACGGCTCGGTCTCAGAGATACGGTGAAGAGTAGAGCTGCTGCGGGTCCACAGGAATCCATGGAGGTGGTATGGGTGTGGGATTAGTAGGGAACAGGATTAGGGCCACTCAATTAAAAAATAAGAAACAAAAGAAATGTTATCTCAGGATTCTGAATTTTTATTTCTGAGACATTAAAAAAAAAAAAGTCTGAATCCTGTTTTTCCTACACTTCCCAACTGGGATGTGAGCCAGTAATGTCTCCTCGCTGGTCAGAAGACACCTTCGGATCGTTTAGCGTGAGCTGTAGGCTTCGGTTTGATGGATGTCTGGTTTGAAACTAGACGGATGAGAGAGCACAGCACGGACTTCTTCTGAAATGGCTCTTCCCAAAGAAAGAAGCACCTTCTCCTGAGTGATTGTGTTGCAGCCAGACGTCAGTGCGCCTTTTAAGAGGAACGCTGCAACTTTATTCCAGCATGAAACTAAAGTTGGACAGATCACAGCCGCTTTGCACTCCTGAGGGAACTCTGTTTGCGGTTGCCAGTTGGAGCTGCACCCTGTTAAAGGTCCTCACAGAAGAAGCAGCCTCATTTAGTTCAAAGTTCAGTGAAAATGTTAACGCCACTCATGAACCATGCATTCATGCACAACACTGGGTGCTTTATTGTTCTCATACGTAGGCTGTGGTGTGGAAGAGATTGTGTTGGACCGGGTCATGAACAGATCGTGAAAACTCCGTCACTAACCATCTTTATTCACTTTAAAGATCCTTTGAAAACTCAAGTAATGCAAGAACATTTCATACAGCAGCTGCTTGGGTGTGTTTTTGTGAACCTGTTTAACCATGTATGTGAGGATGATGTAAACACTCGCAGGTATTAGAGATGTAGGAATGGTTCATGTGTTTGTCGGAAATGACTGGAATTTTCTTGTCAGCTGTTGAGTACAGTGGGAGCACACACAGATTTTCACACACACCTACCTACGCATGCACGCATGCAGATCTGCACACAAAGAGAAACCCACGGTGTTCTGGGTACAGCTAATCAGCTGTCTAATCGTCTGTCAGTTCCTATTTTCATCATCAGGCTCTGGACATTTGGCTCAGCTTTGATCTAGAGACTGGGTGCTTTTTCATCTGCGTGTGTTGATTCTGCTGCTAGAGTTCATCACCAGAGACTGGAGAAATGTTGAGGAATCATGAAAAACCATTTTCTCTTTAAATCATTTGCTAAGTAGAGACCAGAAAAGGTGCTTATTTAGTCTAATCCTCCCTAGAAGGCGCTCTTATTTACGATGTTGCTGGTGGTTTAGCTGAACGTCACTAAAACCCAGTTCAGTCAGGTTACTGTAATCACTGCAAAAGCTGATTTCCAAGAAAGTAAAAAAAAAAAATCCTCATTTTTTAGACATTTTATCTTATTTTTAGTTTAAATAGAAAATGTAATTCTTCTCTCGAAAACAAAATTGCTGAAAATAAAGTAAATATTCTTAAATATGATCCAAATTTTCGTGTTTTGAGTGAAAAAAATAAATCTGCCAATGGCGTAAGCAAAAATGTCAGTTTATCTGCTATGTAGGATTTGGCAAATTGAGTGCTTTCAGAGCTACCAATAAGCTGTGATACGCTATATAAATATAGAATATCAACCTGTTTGTATTTTGTGTGTTTATTCAGAAGATTCTAGGCTTCTTTGTTTATTCAGGGATTGTACACACTTTGTTTTGATTCAAGAAAGAGTCAGGCTTGTAAAAGTAAGAATTTATTTCCCAAACAATTAAAACATGACAAGTTAACTAATATTTACTGTGATGGATGAACCTAGATGGAGGAGATGTAGCGTATGGTGCTTATGTGTGAATATGATGTTGTCAGAACTTCCCTATCTGGGAGAGCTGAGTTCTGGGTGTAAAAGAATTTGGTTTGCGTTAAGCTATGAAGTTGATTATTATCAAAAGCACATCAGACGCTATCTGTGTGTCTACTTCACCCGTTCTCGGAGACCCTCTTCGTGGATCCGAAGGTCAGAGAGGTCGGACGACCTCTGGCACCCAGGTCCAGTAGATTGACCACAGCACCGACTTCTCCAGTCCAGTGGTGTCTCGGGTCACGACAAATGGATGGAACTGCGCGTTTGGGACTCTTAAGGAGTCGGAACAAAATCAGCTTTGTTCTGCAGGAACCGTTTGCTTTGTCAGCTTTGCAGCAACCTTGACAGCGTGTCAAGGCTGCTTCTTAGTTAAAGAGAATTCACCACGGACGGCCATTTCCGTAGCTTCCTCTAGAACTGGAACACGAACTTAGAACAGACTCACTAAGATGAGTTCTGTTTTTATATTCTCATATTAATTTCTTAACAAATCAGTGTGCCATGTAGAGGGATATTACCAAGAATCTCAGAAACACGCCTTCTTTCAGACAGAGGTTCTGATTTGTGGGTAAGAAAATATCTATGTGTCACGCGTTTAACTTTACTACTTTGTCCTTGATGAACCTTGTGTGAGTGTAGATGATGATGGCCTTGAAATATTAAAACTTTATTGATCCATATATAAATTAATTTCACAGATTAATCAAAACATTTCATTTAGTGTTCATATAATATTTGTTCATCAACCAAATTATTCTTTAATGACTAATTAACCTTAAAGTTTAAATGTTCACCTTATATTTTAGAGTTCATTCTTTGATTAAACAACTCATCCGAGCTGAGAGTGTTCACTTTATTCATAGGCATGAAGAGTCCTGCAGAACAAGGGAAGCTTTGGGCCTTGAGGAGGGAACATCATTGTTATCATGTACGTTATCATGTGTTCAGAGCTGCAGAGGCTCTGAACACCAGCTGATGGGATGAAGGCAGGCAGATTAAAAGCAACACATGAAGACTCCTGTCTCCATGTCGACCAGATATTGAAGGGTCAAACTGTACTTAAACACTGACCATTAATGGACATTACAGCTAGTTTTAAGATTTCTAGCCAAGCAAATCCTGCCCCATCGGCAGATGTTTTTACTCAAAACAAGGAAATTTGGATCATATTTAAGAACAATTACCGTAGTTTAAGTACTTTGTTTTTCTAGAGAAGAAAAAGCTCATTTCAGTCGGAAAAGGGTAGAATGCAGGGGCGGCGTTAGGCCCGGCTACTTGGGCTGAAGCCCCGGATCTTTCATGATAAGCCCCGGATCTAAATCGCGGAAGTAACATGCAGTACCAAAGTCACACAGAGAGGGCGCAGCTGGCAGTAGTTTGTAAAGTCCCATTTAGTCGTCACACACACAGGTGTGTGGTGAAATTTATTCTCCGATTTTGACCCATCCCCTGAGTTGCAGACACGCCGCGCTCGGGAACTATTTGGTGGTTTAACCCCCCAATCCAACCCCAATCCAATGCTGAGTGTCAAGCAGGGAGGCATTGGGTCCCATTTTTCTCAAAATCTTTGGTATGACCCGACCAGGAGTCGAACCCCTGATCTCCCGATCTCAGGGCAGACACTCTACCACTAGGCTACTTAGTCAGTATACAGTTTACCTAAGACTGAAGAGAAGCCCTTCAGCAGCTGGCTTCTGCAGTCTGTCTGAAACGCATGAGTGAAGATGGATATAAGGACGTTTTTTTAGACCAAAAGTACAACGACAGAACCCCAGCTCTGATGAGACTGGTGTTGACTCAGGTTTGTGAGTCTTATTTGAAAATATTTGTTGTGCTGCTGGTTTGCCTAAAGTTAGCTTACTATCAGGTAAAGTTGTTGGAGAAAGAAAGGGAATATTCACTATCATCTCACACTAAACACTAACAGGAACAATACTCTGCCCTGAATATGCTGAATATGTAGCTTCAGATTAAACATTATGTGGTACAAGATATATATATATATGATGTTGACTAGTGCGTGTCACGTGTGTGCGCGCATGCGTGTGTGTGCGCGTGCGCGCGCGTGTGTGTGCGCGCGCGTGTGTGTTAAGCCCCGGATCTTCTTCAGTCCTAAATCCGCCCCTGGTAGAATGCCTTCCTCGAGTCAGGGATGAGGTCCTGCCTCATGATGAGGAGTTCAAGTATCTCGGCGTCTGGTTCACAAGTGAGGGAAAGCTGGAGCGTGAGATCGATAGGTGGACTGGTGCTGCATCTGCAGTGATGCAGGCGTTGTACCGATCTGTCGTGGTGAAGAGAGAGCTGAGCTTACCGGTCGATCTATGTTCCTACCCTCACTTACATGAGCTTTGGGTAGTGAACGAAAGGATGCGATTGTAGATACAAGAGGCTGAAATGAGTTTTCTCCCCAGAGTGGCTGGGCTCTCTGTTAGGTATTTTTTAATTTTGAAAACAAACCCGAAATGAACCACACAGGAGAGAAGTCAGTAGGTTTTTCATGCTGCTAGAGAGGCAACGGAGAGACAGACTAGCTCAGAACCTGTTTAGGCCCGATTCCAATCAAGTCTCTGCCACGTTCTCTCTCTTCAGCTGGTTTTATTGAAACACAGACGACCAGGACAAAAAACAATCCATCACTGTCCATACTTAACCAATAACACTGTTACTTCTATCTAAGGCGGGACCTTCTAAACAGGAAGTCTCAAGATACAGGGGTGGCTGCTAGCTTCCCTGTTGCCAAGCAGAGCATCCCACAATGGAAGTCTTAATTTATGAATGACAGCCAGATAATCATGGATACCTGTTAGGCAGGCTACTTCACCAACCCCCATGCTTGTCAGGCCGCATATCACAGCTATGAGGAAAGGAGAAAGCCCTCTGTGGCTTACTTATTGACATATGATTACTTAAAAAGGAACATTTAAGACAGTAATATATTAAAACACCTAACAGCTCCCTTAGAGAAATGGTGAGAAGCCCGGTCATCTGGGAGGGGCTCGGAGTAGATCCACTGCTCCTCCACGTCGGGAGGATCCAGTTGAGGTGGCTCGGGCACCTGGTCAGGATGCCTCCTGGACTTCTCCCTAGCGAGGTTTCCTGGGCACATCAACCCCTGTGAGACGACCTAAAGGAAGACCCAGGACACACTGGAGAAACTACGTCTCTCATCTGGCCAGGGAACACTTTAGGATTCCCCCAAAGGAGCTGACCCAAGGGGCTGGGGAAAGGGAAGTCTGGGCCTTCCCACTTAGGCTACTGCCCCGACGACCCAATCCCGGATAAGCAGCCGAAAATGGATGGAATTTAATTTTCCGTTTAGCCTAAAATTTTGATAAAATGTCTAAAAATTAGAATTTTGCAGTGTAGTTTTTTAATGCTACACACTTTTAAAATCTAAACCTTTAAATCATTCAGGGCCAACGACGACTAAAGTCTCCCCTTTGATTTGGTCATTTTGGCGTTGACATCATCCTATTGTGCAACGTTCTGTGACTCTTAAAAAAAAAGTAAAACTAGCGAGAAACGCTGGCAGGGAAGGCCTTCAGCGATCAGGAAACGGCTGGCAGTGAATGAGTAAATTTATTAATTTTTTATTAGCATTAGAGACAGCCAACAGTGCTACAGAGCATTTAATGTACACTCAACAAAAATATAAACACAACACCTTTGTTTCTGCTCCGATTTTTCATGAGATGGACTTAAAGATCTAAAATTCATTCCAGATACACAATATTACCATTTCTCTCAAAAAATGTTAACAAATCAGTCTAAATGTGTGATAGTGAGCACTTCTGCTTTGCTGAGATAACCCATCCCACCTCACAGGTGTGTCACATCAAGATGCTGATCCGACATCATGAGTAGTGCGCAGGTGTACCTTATACTGCCCACAATAAAAGGCCACCATGGAATGTGCAGTTTTGTCCCACAGAAAAATTCCACAGATGCCACAAGCATTCAGGGAGCGTGCAATTGGCATGCTGACAGCAGGAATGTCAACCAGATCTGTTTCTCGTGCATTGAATGTTCATTTCTCCACCATAAGCCATCTCCAAAGGTGTTTCTGAGAATATGGCAGTACATTCAACCGGCCTCACAACTGCAGACGACGTGTAGCCGCACCAGCCCAGGACCTCCACATCCAGCAGGTTCACCTCCAAGATCGTCTGAGACCAGCCACTCAGACAGCTGCTGAAACAATTGGTTTGCATAACCAAACAATTTCTGCACAAACTGTCAGAAACCGTCTAAGGGAAGCTCAACTGCATGCTCGTCGTCCTCATCAGCGTCTTGACCTGACTCCAGCTCGTCGCCGTAACAGACTTGAGTGGGCAAATGCTCACATTCGATGGCGTCTGGCACGTTGGAGAGGTGTTCTCTTCATGGATGAATCTCGGTGTACATTGTTCAGGGCAGATGGCAGACAGCGTGTGTGGCGTCGTGTGGGTGAGCGCTTTGCTGATGTCAATGTTGTGGATCGAGTGGCCCATGGTGGTGGTGAGGTTATGGTATGGGCAGGCATCTGCTATGGACGAAGAAAACAGGTGCATTTTATTGATGGCATTTTGAATGCACAGTGATACAGTGATGAGATCCTGAGGCCCATTGTTGTGCCGTACATCCATGAACATCACCTCAAGTTTCAGCAAGATAATGCACGGCCCCATGTTGCAAGGATCTGTACACAATTCTTGGAAGCTGAAAATGTCCCAGTTCTTGCATGGCCAGCCTACTCACCCAACATGTCACCTGTTGAGCATGTTTGGTATGTGCTTGACCGGCGTATACGACAGTGTGTACCAGTCCCCATTAATATCCAACAACTTCGCACAGCTATTGAAGAGGAGTGGACCAACATTCAACAGGCCACAATTGACAATCTGATAAACTATGCGAGGATGATGTGTTGCACTGCATGAGGCAAAAGGTGGTCACACTAGATACTGACCGGTTCTGAGTCCCCAGACCCCCAATAAAGAAAAAAAACCGCACATTCCAGGGTGGCCTTTTATTGTGGGCAGTATAATATACACCTGTGCACTACTCATGATGTCAGATCAGCATCTTGATGTGGCACACCTGTGAGGTGGGATGGATTATCTCAGCAAAGCACAGGTGCTCACTATCACACATTCAGACTGATTTGTGAACAATGTTTGAGAGAAATGGTAATATTTTGTATCTGGAATGAATTTTAGATCTTTTGAGTCCATCTCATGAAAAATCGGAGCAGAAACAAAGGTGTTGCGTGAAAATTTTTGTTGAGTGTAAATAACACCCTTTGTCATGCTGACCTGGCAGAGGTGGCACTGTCAACTGTCTCCTCCTCATGCTGACTCTGCTGCACAGTGTCTGCACATGAGCTGTGCATGCAATCTTCACACTGGCCAGAGGGGGCTTGTGAACTCTGGTGTGTGCTCCTCCAGGTGAGCCAAATCAGGCAATCAAGAGCTCACCACTAGTGGCTTCTTAAAGCATGCAGCAGTCATTCAACCAGTGTGTGACAAAACTGAGATGGCAAGCTAACGATTCAGCTGTGAGGAGGACTTTGATCTTGACAGGCTATCGGTAAGCTCTTGGGGTGATTCACATGGACTTGTTTCTGAGCCAAGTTTTGTGGCAAACAAATGTGTTGGGAGGAAGTTTGTGTTTTTTCTTTAAGTTTATCAGAAAAAATGGGTTTCCATCCCAATTTATGGAAATTTAATATTTAAAAATGGTAACCCAAGATTTTTGTTTAAATCCTGAAATTAGTGAATATATTTAGTTAAAATGTAAATAAAATGCGCTAGTTAAAACCTTAATTTAAATGTTTAAAAAACACAGGTTAAATCCTGAAAATGTAACTGTGAAAGTAAAAATTTATAAGGTAGTAAAATCTGAGGAAAAAAATACTTTTCTTGTTTAATTTGAAGACGAATATGTTGTCTTCAATCTTCTTTCTTTGTGCAAGTACCCACTTCTGGGATTAGCAACTAACATGGTTAAAGTATACTTTTACTTAGAACTTAAATACTTCTATTTAAATTACAGATGTTGGTTGAAATGCTTTTTTTAGTTTGTGTTACCTGTAAAATGCATTTAGTTTTGTTTTCTGTGTGATCTTTAAAAAGTTCTATTTTTGTATTTAAAGGTTTTCACCTGATACTGATACTGACTTATGATGATCTCTGGTCAAATAAAGACGACATATCTGAGTGAAGCAAAAGTCTGGTCTTATCAAGTGAAGACGCCTCACAGAAAGAAGAAACATTTGACACCCTTACACCCAGCCATCAGGCTGTTCATCAGAGTCAGCCCTTAAAGCAATACTAAAAAGTTTTTAACGCGTTAAACTATTGCTGTCTGACTGATTTCAGTGGTTCTGGAGGTAAAAACTGTACCAACTTCATACTGGACTTCCCTCTGTAGCACTCTGCCGACCAGAAACACCACTCAACAGTTTTGTGGTTTGGGAAGGAACACTATGGGTGGTCTCTACCTGCTTTATGGAAATAACTGTTTACTGTGCTGGTAGCTAATAAAAAGGCTACCAGTTAGCTTTTTCAGTTTGCTAACTGTCAATAAAAAGCAGAAGAAGATTAACTTTGCTGTTTTTGTTGTCATCATGGCAGAGCCTGGAAGTAAAAGTAAGAGAGTAATGTCTTTTGGAGGTGAAGCAAAGAACTAAAACCTGAGTGAACATGAGCGCTACCTACAGTAGTTTGAGGAAGCTAAAGGAGGCAACGAAATCACAAACTGATGATGACCTGGCTTTGTTGCTACAAGTGATGTGCGATACCACTGATTTCCTTTCCGATACCAGATACAATTAGGTCCAGTATCGGCAATACCGAGCTGATTTTTTTTGTTTGAAATATTAAATGCAAATGAAAATATTTAGTTTATAACTTGGTACAGATGAGCCTCTGTGAGTTTGTTTCTGCCTGAAAGTTTATATCTTGGGTCAGTAAGCCTCACCAACTGCTGAAAATCTTGGGCTAAGGACAGGATCATCTTGTGAGAGTTGTTCTTGGAGAATCATCTACATATAATAGAAATGCACAGGGAACATAAACCAATAGTGCCACCTGTCATTAAATGCTTCATCTCATTAAATGCTTAATCTTATTTAGACCCAACAACTTACACTAAGGTGATGGAAATGGGAGTTTACACACACCTGTTTTACATAGACTGCTTCGACTTGAATTAAAATAGCTAATTATATAGTTATAGTTGTTTATACCTACATTTGTAATTTTTCAGTGAACCATCAGTCTAAATATGTCTACTAATTTAGAATAAAAAAATGCAAATTTAATAGTTTAACAGATATTTTTTATACGGTTATTCTGATTTATGGAAGGTTTTTTAACGTTAATCAGTTTCATTTTAATAACTTGTTTTATTTATTCTACTTAAAATCAATCTACTCTACCTTAAACCTCACCTGAATAAAAATAGTTTATTACATGTTTGGGATTTCAGGGGCTGATAATACTGCAACTACAACTCAAGCAGTTATTAAATGTAGCAATTAGCTTTTGTGTTCCACGTGTTTTTAAATTCAAATGTGAATAAACGGGATGCATTAGTTTTGCCAAAAGGAAGACTAGGGGGACACATGAGGGAACCTGGAGGGGACTGGGGACCACAGGGACACAGAACATGACTGTGCCCCTCCCTCAAGGGCAGATACAGACTCACAAAAGACATGAAAAAGACAAAGCCACAGACAGAAAACAGAGACGAAAACAGGACACGAGAAACCACAGGGCAGGAGAGGAGGGACCAAACAGAAAACAACCCTCAAGGGCAGGCGAGGGGGGATCAAAAAGAAAACAACCCTCAAGGGCAGGCGAGGGGGGATCAAAAAGAAAACAACCCTCAAGGGCAGGCGAGGGGGGATCAGACAGAAAACAACCCTCAAGGGCAGGCGAGGGGGACCAAAACACAGGAGAGTCCGGGGGGAAGCTGGCGACGAGGGACCAAGGGAGGCCGGGACCTGGAGAGTCTGGTGGCCGGCGAGGAGGGACCAAGGGACCAGCCTGATGGTCCTTCAGGCTGGCGACGGTGGAACAGGGACCAGGGGAGTCTGGGAGGCCGGCAACGGTGGAACAGGGACCAGGGAAGTCTGGGAGGCCGGCAACGGGGGACCAGGGACCGGGGGGTCTGGGAGGCCGGCAACGGGGAACCAGGATGGGCCTGGGACAGAGGCGGTGGATCTGGGGAACCTTGGGAGACCAGAGACTCAGGTGGGGGATCCGGAGTCTGGGGAGCCGGCGTCTGTGGCACAGGAGGCGACGGGCGAGGACCGGGACGGCGGTGACTGCTGCCGAAGCTGGTGGAGACACCGAAGACTCTGTAGGCAGAGGGGGATGCCGAGGACTCTGGAGGCAGAGGGGACAAAGACACTGGAGGCTGAGGGGACGTGGAGGCTGAAGGCTGAGGGGACGTAGACTCTGGAGGGGGCAACTTGATTGGAGAAGTCAGAAGTGGTGCTGACTTAACTGGAGATGCCGGACGTGGCACTGACTTGACTGGAGATGCCGGACGTGGCACTGACTTGACTGGAGATGCCGGACGTGGCTCTGACTTGACTGGAGACGCCGGACGTGGCGCTGACTTGACTGGAGGTGGAGCCTCTTGGGCAGGCGGAGTCTCCTGGACAGGTTGGACCGGGGACTCTTGGACAGGCTGGGCCAGAGCCTGTTGGACAGACTGAGGTGGGACCACCACTGGACCTAGATGCGGTGCAACCTCTGGTACCACCGCTGGACCTAGATGCGGTGCAACCTCTGGTACCACCGCTGGAACTGGATGCGGTGTGACCTCTGGGACCACCGCTGGATGTGGATGCGATGCATCCTCTGGCACCGCCGCTGGACGTGGATGCGGTGTGGCCCCTTGGACCACCGCTGGACCTGGCGTGGTGCTGGAGGGTTCTGGGAAGGTGTGCATCCCTCACAGCAGGCCAGACCCTCTGCAGCGACATCCTGAAGTGCCGAGCCGTAAACACTCCAGACATAAAGGTAATGCTTATCAAGGGCTGGAACCGCTGTCAACTCTGGATAGGTGAAAAAGAGGACATCCAACCCCTCAGCCGCCTACAGTTTTTGGTGGGGGCATAATGGTCCGGCAAATATTACCCCGAGAGAGTCCTCAATCTTCTGTATTATCCACCTAACTGCTTCCTCAGTTAGGGCCGGCAACACCTGGGCTGATGGCGCAGCTCTGCCCTCAGGAGGCTGCTGGTGACGATGGCGATGTTGTAGTCATGAGGAGGTGGAGATGACGCTTTTGGGACCAGGTGAAGGTATTGGTGAACCTGGAGGTTCTTCTGGGTCCTGGTGTGGTCAGTCCATTCTGGACCACGGGGACACAGAACATTAGAGGACACATGAGGGAACCTAGAGGGGACAGGGACACAGAACATGGCATATTTGTTACTTTTTCTCAAGTGCTGCCTGCTGGTTTATTACTGCCAAGTCAAATAGTTGAAGAGAAAACTGCCAGCAGCTGACACATGATTCATTTCTATGGACAGTAATGACAGAAATGAGTTTCTGTTCAAAAATATTGAATGTTTGTTCAACCCGGTTATTCAAGTCAGTGTCAATGATTCTATTTATGCTTTAATTCATCACTGTGGACTCCCAGTGTCAAAAAACAACAGTTTTTGTTATTTTCCCTTTGTTAATGTGTTTCACTTAAGCTAATTTTCCCAAAACTGAACATTGTCACAAATAATGAAGTGGAGCATGAGTGGGGTCGAGAACCGCTAACTGTTTTGGGTCATTTGGAAAATGTGTTCATTCTTTTGGGACTTAAATGGGTGCCGCGTTGGCCCACATGGTTCATGCTGGTCTTATTTTATGAATTATCAACATATTTTTATTGATTTTAAAGGTTCAGAGGGAAATGTTACCAATCTACTTTAATTTAAAGGTGCAACCTTTAAAATACCACAAACCTATCTGCTGAATGGAGCTTTCCCCAGCTGGATTTCCGATGTCGGAGTGAAAAGGAGCTCCCAGTGTGAACTTTCAGATGTTTACTGATATTTTTGTGATTCTAGTTTGAGTTTTCAAACTGCTGAAACTGAATTTGATCTAAAGAGGTGAAGATGTTGTCCTAATGAGTTGATGTGTGGATTGGAACTACCTCTAAACTTATGTTAGAAGACGTAAGAAAATAAAGTTTTCTCGTGTTCTTTCTCGATTTGTACGGGTTCTGGAGGAGTTCTGGTCCATTCGTTTTCACAACAGTGCTTCAGTTGATAGATGTTTGCAGACATTAGTTTCTGCTCAACCCTCTGAAGGTTTCACCGCAGCATCTCAGCCAGGTTCTGGTCTGGATTTTAACTGGGCCATCACAGAACCTTGATTCTGATATTTTTCTTTGGTTCTGTGGTAGATCTGCTGCTGTGTTTGGATCATGGTTCTGGTTTATGACCCAGTTGGTCCAAACTTCAGCTGTCAGACAGACAAACTCACATTAGACTCTAGAAGACTTTGGTCAAGTTCCTGGTGGAGCCCAAACCATCAACCCTCCACCACCATCCTGGTGTAACACTAGAGCTGGATTTTATGCCAGTCAGAGCAAATTTCCAGTATTTTTCTTCCAAAGCTTTCCTGCATTAATGTCTGTTATATTTGGTGGTGAAGGTCCTCGTAGGAGGTCTATGCTGGTACCAGGAGCAAGCAGACATGATCCGAATCTTCCAAAAGAACACCAACTCATTCCACAATCACCCAAAAAGATCTTATCCTTGGTTGTTCCTTCCCTTTGCTTTTAGTTCAGTATGGCTGAATGTTTCCACTACCAAATGATCTGCATCATCATAGAGTGGAAAATTAAACCAAAAGAGAATTTTGTACGGGATCATACAGGAGCCCAACTGGCCTGCTGTTTGACCAAAATGTCAAAATCAAACCGTGAGACAAGAGTAGCTCAGAAACTGAAATGCACGAGTGGGTAAATATTCCACTTTCAAAACAATAGTTTGCATCCTCCACCCCAGCCACCAATCAGGCTGTTGTCCCAAGAAAGAAGTGATGCAACTCAGCAGGAAACTGATAAGCAATCTGCACACCCAAGTAGAAGAACTGCTGCTTACGATGGCAGATTCTCCTCAAACAAAATGTGAAACCTGTTGAGGAGTAAAGTCTCCAAACTCCAGACCGAACGTTTGGAAATCTGGATTTAGGTCCAGATTCAGACCAAATGGAAAGTGAATGTGGACCCAGCCTTTATCCTAATGCAGGTGATGAGCATAGATGTCGTGGGACTTGTGCTTGGAGTGGGCTGGTGCACCAGCATGGACCCCACAACAGAAATAAGTGAACTGGAAAAGGGACACATCACTTGTTCATGTTTTAAGGAGCTATGTCTTTTTAATTTTTCATGTCCACATTAACACCATGACCTTTTGGATAAATGCTGCCATCTTTCTCCTTGCTTGTTATCGTGTGAACTTCTAAAATCCTGCGTGGGTTTGGTATCCTTCCATAATTTTGTGACATCACGGAACGCTTTGTGGAACATTTTACTTCCGTTTCCGGTTGGAAGGGAGCTCGCGGGTAAAACACCTCTATTACCTTGCACGCCTCTCATGCGTCTGGTGGACACCAGAGGTGAGGCTTGACGTTAATAGAAGCAACTTCACAAAACTGGCTCCTGTGGATTTGACTTAGAACTGGAGCTGATCATTAAAGTGGCAGGGTGTAGTTTCCTGGCACTAGGGGGCAGTACATACATGCATTTCAGGGTGGTTTCACACCATATCCCAAAGACTGTCTAGTTTTAAAAGATTAAGGTAAATTTTGTTACTTGTAGAGCATAAAGCATGAGACCTTGACGTGACTCCTGAGACATTGATGGTCCTTCAGGGGATTCCATCAAGAATGCAATGCCGATGCTAGTTTTCTGGCGCTTTAGTTTACGAATCTGCTCTGGGTCCTGCGACTGCTGATTTACGTCATACTACCACAATACCGCTCAACCAAATATATTACATCTTTTTTATTCTGTTTTTTCACATATGTTTTGGAAAGAGTTTAGTAGTTGTTTTTTAAATTTGTGTTTCTTACTGCCTAAATGTTTTTGAAAGTGGTATCGTAACTTCTGTAAGTCATATGTCCAGGACACATGGCGACTAATACGGCGCCCTCCAAATGCGTTAGAGCCGTGCTCCATGTACTTTAGAACCAATTTTTTTGGATATATGTCAACAACTGGACACACTGTATTGACCCAAATATAGGGCGAGATTGTTTTCATTGAAAATAATTTTGAAATGTGGGGTCGTCTGATAATTGGGGTCTAACCATTCACACATACTGATTTTGTCTGGGGTCAATGCATGCTCGTGACAGCAGAGGGCGGCATTAGGCCCGGCTACTTGGGCTGAAGCCCCGGATGTTTCATAGGAAGCCCCGGATCTAAATCGCGGAAGTAACATGCAGTACGTCTGTTTCTTTCAAAGCTCATTAGACTAACATGCAGTACCAAAGTCCAACAGAGAGGGCACAGCTGGCAGTAGTTTGTATACAGCCTGCCTGAGCCTCCACCACTGAAGAAGAAGCCCTTCAGCAGCCGGCTTCTTCTACACTCTCTGCCTGAAACGCATGAGTGAAGATGGACATAAGGACGTTTTTTAGACCAAAAGGACCGCGACAGAACCCCAGCTTTGATGAGACTGGTGTTGACTCAGGTTTGTGAGTCTTATTTGAAAATATTTGTTGTGCTGCTGGTTTGCCTAAAGTTAGCTTACTATCAGGTAAAGTTGTTGGAGAAAGAAAGGGAATATTTACTATCATCTCACACTAAACACTAACAGGAACAATACTCTGCCCTGAATATGCTTAATATGTAGCTTCAGATTAATAATTATGTGGTACAAGACAAATATGATGTTGACTAGTGCGTGTCACGTGTGTGTGCGCGCGTGCGTGCGCGTGTGTTAAGCCCCGGATGTTCTTCAGTCCTCAATCCGCCCCTGGTCACAGCAGAGGGCGCCAGGCTGGATGTTCTCAACAGGAGAAAAAATGGTGATGAGAGGTCTGGAGCTGAGTGAACCGAAGGTGGGGCTACTAAAGCAGATTTTAAAATGACTGTGGTCCATTCAGCAGAGGCTTCAAACATTGCATGCATGGATGCATTGGATTGCAGTGAGGATGACGTTCTGGGACAAGCGATCTTATGGTACACCAGGACCGCAGCAGCATGGGGAATGGGAGCCCCTCTGGTACAGAGCTAGCTGGGCATATCATGGACTCCTGGAAACAATGGAACCTGATCTGCTTCTCTCATCTGTCCGTAGAGGATTCTGAAGACGTCTGGACATTCATGGTGTTGGTGTCAGGTTTTGTGCTGTTTGGCCTGAGCAGTTACCAGGCTTACCGGAAAAGTAATGAGCTGTCGAGGAATATTGGCTCAATCCCGGAGCTCAGAGATGTATTATACTGCGCTGTGAATGCACAAACTCATATAATTGTTGAGATGAGTCGTAACCTTGGAACTTTGGCTGAGATTCAGACTCTGGCACAGAAGGTTGAATCCATCAAGGTTAGAGTTGATGGATCAGCACGGATTGGGATAGATTAATATAGCCGTTATTGGATCTAGAGGGGTTGAGGACCAATGGAACTTTAAGACAAAGAGGAAATTATCTCTGCCTGGCCCCAAAACAAGTTCTTATCTGAATCTGGTGCCCTTGAGCCTGTGAGGCTGAAGTGATTACACCCCCTCAGAAGAAATGTGGAATGCTGCCGTTGCCATGGTATCTCTGTCTCCCTATCCCAGCCTGGGCGGGACTGCAACCGGTGAAGGCCGTTGAATCGTTTCCAGGAGTCACTGTGCTCTCTAACCCAAATACCTCCTTCCCCTGTCTAAACGGAGGTGACGGGCGCTGCTTATCGTGGCTGCATGCACTGATGTGAGGAGAGTCCTCTACCCTACCTTCCCACCTAGTGGACACTTATGTTGTGCTATATCTGAAGTCTGTTGCATCTCTGTCTGAGGTGTTTTTGCATAGCAAAGCTGCCCTCCCTGTGGAGGGTAACTCTGAAGTGCCTTTTTTTCCTCCACCTGACCAAATCTTCATGTAAACCCTCTGGTCTCTGATCCTAATCTGAGGTAGCGCAACTCGGGTTGTGAATGACCACAGTCACCAATTCTTGTCATGTGTCTATGCCTATGTATGTATGCCTGATCTCAGAATTGTGTGTACTGAAACTCTAATTTCCCTCTGGGATAAATAAAGTATCTTTGAATTGGAATTGCATTGAACGAGTGAGTACAGAAGGTAGAGAACGTCTGTGAATAAAAGCCTCATTTGACCATTGATTTCACATGTCAGCAAAGTTTGCATTAAAAGTGTTTTTGCTCAGTATTTGTTCTCAAAATTTCAATTTAACAAAGTTTATTTAAAAAGAGTGTTTTTATTTATTTATTTATTTATTTTTCTTTTTTTCTTTTCCCTGAAGATTAGTCTTTGAATCGGGGTCGTCCTGTATTTGGGTGAAAATTGTAAAAAAAAAAAAATAATTATTCTCAACAACATTTCGATGGATATTTCCAGAGATTAACGTTAAAAATAAACACGGTCTCTTGAAGCAGAAATCTGAAGGGTGTTCTTCATAAAAAACAGCTGCAGTACCTGAGTTTGACCACAGGGTGTCATTCCTACTT
The DNA here is from genome assembly GCF_043380555.1 of Nothobranchius furzeri. Lineage (NCBI taxonomy): Eukaryota > Metazoa > Chordata > Actinopteri > Cyprinodontiformes > Nothobranchiidae > Nothobranchius > Nothobranchius furzeri. The sequence goes on from NC_091741.1 coordinate 110,289,915, forward strand.
CATTTTTACATATTGCACCTTTCATACTATGAATTTTTTTCTAAGAAACATTGAACAGAATTCATGAAATGGGGGAAAACTCCAGACCAGCGCTTAGCTTTTCCCACTCGCAGCACTGTTTAAATTCTGCAGTTTTTTACAAATCGTAAAAGTTTGTACAAATTAAGGAAAGGCAGTTGAAGTGGTGACTTCTAACCAGTCTGATAGCTAACATATGTACATAACACTCATTTTAAAGGTCAACCTTATGATCATTGTCACACACACAGCTATCACACCGTTTCATCACATTTGATGTTATTCTTGGAGCTCTTGCTTGGATATTTTAAACAGCTGCACACATCGGTATATTTAAAGGCTTGTGAAGATCACATCCCTGCTGTCCATCCTGGACTTCCCCCAGTGTTCACACCAAACACAGCACAGCAACTGAACAGTAAGTGCTGACCAGGGAGAACACTGGCTCCTCTGCAGCTACCGGTGTCAAAGGAAATCTGGCCTCTTTGCACCTTTTTCCTAAACTTTGCTGCAACCCATGGAAGTTGATGCTGATTCAGGCTAACGGTGATGCACAAACGGGGAGCGTACGAGGAAGGGAGGGGATACATGTTTTCAAAAACAAGTCATGCCTGTTGAATCACGACTCGGCTCCCTCCCACTGGAAACACAGATTCCTCTGCAAGCCTTCTCTGGGAATTCATCCAAATCTCTTTATTTGTTTTCTCCTGCGTAGATACTCCCTTAGGCGAAAGCAAATGGTACACCATCAGGACATACAACAAACTCAAACCCAAACATCCGGATGCAGCAGACCTTACTGATGGCACCTGGAGAGGTAAATTCTCCCAACACAAGAGGAAGATTCTGAGCGGAGAGCTGTTGTGAGATTAAAGGTTTAGTCGTGGATGTTTTTAAAGGCAAGACGGTTGTGAAATCCTACTGCAGAAGGCAGACAGCTGCATCCACCATTCAGCTTAAAAGCAGATAGATTCAGAGTGCAGAGGCACCATCACCTCTAGAATGGATGTCTCAGAAAAAAAGTCTGTCAGCTACTGCTCAGCACTCAGACGCTGATTTTAGCATGAAGCCACAGGTCCGCTAAGACCTCTCTAGACCAGGAGCTTCACTGAACTGAAATCTTTCTCACACATCCTCACTCTGAATGAGAACAGGACAGTCGTCCATCAAATTACCAGGTCCATGCGCCGAAATCACCACCCGCTCCACTGCTCTCTTCACCAGAGAATAACCAACAGCTGCAGGTCAGAGCAGACAACCACAAAGTCAACCAATGACCTGCGATCTCGGAGACCTCATTAGCTTTTTATACCTTTTACACTGAAACTCATTTTTGGAATCAAAATAAACTGAATCATATTGTATTAAGTTGGTTTTAGTTGCTTTAGTTGGTGGTGTACAACCCTTCAGAACAAAGACCTTCAGTGTTTCAGCCAGAAGAGCCTTTCTCTAAAACAGTAAACAGTTCTCACGGTGCTAGACATGCTTTAAAAGACAACACCCTGCAGACACAGCTGCTGGTGACTGAACTAATCACCTTCTTTCATCTGGGTGGGGGTGATTAGCTCCGCCCTGATGGAAAGAGGTGATTAGTTCAGTCACTAACAGGTGTGTTTGTGTGTGTGTGTGTGTGTGTGTGTGTGTGTGTGTGTGTGTGTGTGTGTGTGTGTGTGTGTGTGTGTGTGTGTGTGTGTGTGTGTGTGTGTGTGTGTGTGTGTGTGTGGCTTTAGAAGATGCTACGTACTGTGAACATGGTTCACTGATCTAGAAAAAAGCTCTAATGGATGAAACTTTGACCAAATGAAGTAATTTGTTGAACACATAGAGTTTGAGCCTGACCCACCTTCTGGCGTAGAGTCAAATATCTCCTTCCACTGAAACAAAGATCCAGCTCTGAAGACGTAGGTCAAAGCAAAGGTCAACAAATCCAGGTTTGGTGAGGGTCAGGTAAGAAGCACAAGACACGTTTCCATTGTCAGAACTTCAGGGTAAATTCTGGGAGGGGGAAATTGACCAGAAGATATGATGGTCCTCTCAGCTGTTGTGTCTCCATTAAAATTCAGCTCTTTCAGGACTCTACAAAGACATCGTGACTGCTTTAGCTGTGACCGATGTCACTGATCAGCGCCAAAAGCATCCACAGTAACACTAAAAGGTAAATTCTGTCAAAGTACGGCAATTTCATCCATTTGGAGGACGAGTGCAGCTGTGTGATGTAAAATGTAGCGTCAGGGTTAATTACGTCATGGGGGTTCTGCTGCCTTTTTCGGTATTTGGAGTTTGGTAACATCAACTTCAAAAGCAGCATGAAAGGTACTTGCTTGTGCTTTTATTCTGCTTCACCAGCAACTCTTCTAATTTTACCAATGCTGGTTGTTTTGGAGGACTGCTGATGTCATTTCCTGCTGAGTTACAGCCAATCAGCATGAGTTGACCAAATATTCCGCTCAGCTACTCGGCCTTTCCGAGTACCTAGTAGAGGCAGACCGATATGCGTTATTTTAAGGCAGATGCTGATACCAATTTTTAAAGAATTTTGTTGCCAATGGCCGATATCTAAAGCCGATTTTTAAAGCCGATTTACACGTTTTAGCAGCACATTGATTGTGAAAGACAACCGAACACTCACTGTGTGCAATATAAATTAAATAAGTCAGAAACGCTTCCTGTTACAGTCCCCCATTTACTAAGTACTTGAAGTGGTATATGCATAGTAAGTTAAAGTATATGATTGTTTCATACTATTGAGTTCTTAAACAGTTATTACCATGTAACTCAGGTTCAATTCTAGTATTTATTTGTAGTAATCATTCCCAGTAAATACTGCTTTACACAAAAATTACACTTTATTACAATAATACACTTTAAGTTACTATGTAATTACCATGTAAATACTTAGTAATTAAGGGACTGTAAAAAGAAGCGTTACCAAAAGGTCAATAAATATCACGTATTTACTGAACTTCAAATTTAAAACAAACTCAAAACATTCAAAAAACGGCGTGTTGAGGTCCTTCGGGTCCTCTCTTTAGTCTAGTAGCGGCAGCAGTTGGCCACATAGGTGCCTGAATTTTTTTTATTACTGTATTTCTTTTTCTTTTATTGGCTTTAAAAATAATTTTGGACGATATAGTAAAACTTGAATATATTGGCCCGGTTGGTTGGCCTCTAGTGCCTACCCCTGTTCAGGTACTTAGTTGGTTCTGAGAAATGGCCCGTTTTGGCCGGCCGGGTGAAATGAAGACATGTGCATGCTGGGAAGTTCTGGTAAAATTACTCTGAAATCCCCATAGTGGAAACACGCCTATCGTCAAAACAGGCCGATGGGTCAGCACTAGGGCAGCCACGATTATTCGACGCATCACGACGACGTCGACAAAAAAAAAAAATAGTCGATGATTAATTTAATAGTTGATGCATCGTTTATTGTATGAGCAATTTAAAAATCTCGCCTGCAGCAGCACATTTGGCATTTGCCTCCTGCCTCTCTGCTCAATGCACATGCGCACTAGTCGCCATCCGCGTCAGCCGCTGCTGACATAAGTCAAGGCACATGCGCAGTAGCGCCACTCAGCATTTGGACTTGAATCGCCGGAGAAATAACACATCATGCAAGTCGGCAACGGAGCTCAAAGGTTTGGGAGTATTTAGCAAGTAGGGTTCAAACTCCAGTGTGGGGCAAGTTACTTCAAAACTGTAATGCATTATTTATTACTTGTTACACTCATTTTAAAGTAATTCATTACATTACAATTTTACTGATTTTAAAAGGTAAGGCATTACACTACTTTTGCATTACTTTAAGTTACTTTCACCAAAACAACTTCAGTATGAATCTGGTCATGTGACGCTCAGTGAGCTCATGACATATATGTGGAAGGTGATGTGGTGTCTGAGCTAGGATTGCTGTTAAAACAGTCAGATATAATAACAGTGCTTTAAAATGATTGTTTATTAAATAAATGCAACAACAATCTGTACTCTCAACATGCTGCCATCTTATATAAACTGAGCAGGGAGTGAGGTGGTGGGGGCTCCAAGCCTATATTTGCCTTGGTCCTCAAATGCCTTGATACGGCCCTGGATGTGGGACTGACTTCTGGGGTGATCTGATTCTATCACATGTATAAATATTAAATGCTTATATATTATTGGTTTTCACTGGTAAAATGTGTATTGGGGATAAATCTACCAACTTTTTTTCTTTTCAAGCACTTTGTTTTGTTTTCTTGATTTTATATGAATAATTTTCTGCCCTTTCTCTCTCTAACCTGCCTGCAAGCTGCATGTTTTCTCCGTCTTCCAGAAAAACTGTTTCCTAGATTTCCTACTTTCTAACTAATCAGCCAAAGGGATCTACCGAACACAAATAAATAAATAAATAAATAAATGAATAAATAAATAAATAAATAAAAGCTTAATATGCGCTGCGCTCCAGCAGCAATGATCACCGGGGCACAGATTATGAACTCAGCTGAAAAGGACATGAAGTACCAGAGAATATGGGCTGATATAAACGATCGCAAACGAATGACTTTGTTTTGGTGGAGCGGTTTTGTGAATATAACAGTGGCCGCACGCAGGACGCAGCTGGAGTATTTGAGCCATTACCGCTGCGTCCTCTCTGCTCGTAGACTGCCCGCAAAGCTGAGTCCATAAATGACGTCATATATGTGGATACTGGATCTTTTTTCAGGCTTCCCGCTATTAGAATTTTTAGGAAACCCACATCTTGGTTCTGGGTTTAAAAATGCATTGTAATTACTGCGTTACTGGCAATTGTACCGAGTAAATATTACCATTTTCTTTCCCTGAAATGCCTTACATTACCACATTACAGCAAAAAGCAATGCATTACAGTAGTTAATTACTTTTGTACCACGTTACTCCCAACATTGTCAAACTCTGGAAGGTGAACCTCGTTTCACCGGAGCGATGCACGAGCATCTTAAAAGGAAGCACGTGACGGCGAAGAACGAAGAGTCGCCTTTGTAAGTCTTGTTAGCTGCTAGCATCATAAGTGTAGCAACAACAGTAGTGGTGGCGATTACATGTTTAGAACACGTATGTATGTCATGTATTTGCTCTAACGTCACAAACACTAATGATTCATTTGATCCCGCTACGTCACAGAGCTAAAAGAGAGCGCTCTTGTTCTAAAATGGACGAGTTTCTTACAAGACCAAACATGTGCACACCGCATCAAGCCATTGTCCTGACCGAGGCCATTTTGAACATGCGGGCAACGGACATGAGACCCCTGTCCATGGTGGGCGATCAAGGTTTTAAAGATATGATCAAGAAGTTCAACCCAGAATGCTATGACCACTCTTTACCAGGCCAATCACATTTCACCACCATGATGGAAAGGAAATACGAGATGCCCTTCGAAAAGGTGTGTGTGCATGCGTGCGTGCGTGTGTGCGTGCGTGTGTGTGTGTGTGTGTGTGTGTGTGTGTGTGTGTGTGTGTGTGTGTGTGTGTGTGTGCACGCATGACACACGATTAGTCGACTAATCGTCAACAATTCTGGCAAGTGGTCGACTAATAAAATAGTCGTTTGTGGCAGCCCTAGTCAGAACTCAGGTACAGGTAGAACTTGGACAAGTGAGCAGTTAGAGCTGATTCCTGTTTTAAAGCCACCTGCTAAAGTACAAATTTGAGTCAAACATTAAGTCTTGTGCGGAGGCATCTGGGTAATTGTTCAGGCTCCGCCTGGGCTGAGAGGTTCCAGTGGAGCCCATCACCCTTTTGGCTGAGCTGAGCTCCCCCTAGCTCCCCAGTAATTCAAACCCTGGAAACAGGTAGAGTATTTAGGCAGAAAACAAAGGTGAATGTATTCAGATTACTCAGAACTACAGAGCGTGGTGACTTGCGGTGAAGCCCAGAGATAACGGAGTCAGAGCTGACTCCAACAGTAATGGCTACATTATAAACAAAGATGCTACATGATTAGTGAGTGTGTTAGTGTTGTTAATGCCAATCACACAAACTCTCATCTGTGAGACTGGCTGAGCTGTAGCTGTTTTCTGAGTCTCCATTCAGGTGGATTGTAAAGGTAATCCGTTAAGTTACATCCAACTAAAATGTACTGACTTTTATTAAAATTGGTTCAATGTTTCATGAAACAATTCACTAACAGACAAGCAAAAACATTATAGTGATGTTTACTGCTCTCCTGTCCCCAGTAGCCGCGGTCACCGGCCACTTTTTCAAACTTCTCTCCACTAACCTCCTCTTTTCCACCTTGCTGCTGTCTGCGATCCTCTTCAGTAGTGTCTCTGCTACCATCTCCTACGATCGCCAGACTCTTTTGTCCTTCCGTTCGTTCACGATCGCCCAAGATGCACCGAGGACTTACCATCCTGTTTGTTTACCTGAGTGGCGCACTGGCCCGGAGCCAAACGAAGGTCCCGATCTGCGCACCTCCAGCGATGTTTGTCCGGTCCCGGGAAAACGTCGGAGGAAAAGAGGTAAACGAGCAGGAATCCAGGTGAGAATAAGACTTCTCTTAAAGCGTGGTTTATCTGGTAAACATCTGCGCGAGCTTCTAGCTTCTTGTCCTTTGTTTGGTGACCTGAGCGCCACTTCCGTGTTCCCGCCAGGCCGCGTTGGGACGCGGTTCATCCGTCCAAGTTTTTTAAGGTCGGTTTATCCTCATTCCTCAGTGGTTTCTCCTCCTGTTCCCTCCATAAGTGGTTTTTATAAACACCGTGGATCTAACCCCGCTAATTTATGTCCACTAACTCCAGCTGTTTCTGTAGTTTCTGATTCATCCACCTCACTCAGTATGGCTCTATTAAATTCCCGCTCTGTTAACAATAAGTCCTTCCTGCTCAATGATCTAATTCTGTCTAAAAACCTGGATTTTCTGTTTCTGACTGAAGTTTGGCAGCAAACATCTGATTATTCTGCTCTGATTGAACTCTGCCCGAGTGGTTATTCTTTTCTTAGCCAGCCCCGGGGTTCTGGTCGTGGTGGAGGCCTAGCTGTTGTCTACAGAGACCATCTTCCATGAAGCTCTACAACCTCTGGTCACTTTGCTTCTTTTGAACTGCAGCCGATTAAAGTCGGGCGTAAGGACCCGTTCTACTGTGCTGTGGTCTATCGTCCACCTGGTCCAAACAGTTCTTTCCTTCAGGAGTTTAGTAACTTTCTATCCTCCACTGTGAAGCTGTCCAGGATGGTGATTGTTGGTGACTTTAACATCCACGTTGATGATCCCTTCGATCTCTTTGCCATGAATTTCTCCAGCCTTATGGACTCCTTCAGCTTTACCCAGCATGTTTCTGGCCCCAAACACATCAGGGGAAACACTCTGGACCTTGTTTTTACCCTGAGTCTAAATGCTGACAGTGTTTGTCCTGAGGACGTTTATATTTCAGATCACCATTGCATTATCTTAAACTTGTCAGTTTCTGCGTATCCACCTCCTGCTCGCCGTATGGTTAGTTCTCGTTTTCTTAATGAGAGCACAGCTAGCAACTTTTCTGCTGCTTTTGATCCACCCTGTTCTTCTGATACCGACCCAGATTCCTTAACTTCTCAGTTTAACGAGCACTGCCTCTCCATTCTGGACAACATCTGTCCTGTCAGAACCAGATCAGTTCCTGCAGTGAACCCTACTCCCTAGTCTTCTTCTTCTTCTTCTTCTTCTTCTTCTTCTTCTTCTTCTTCTTCTTCTTCTTCTTCTTCTTCTTCTTCTTCTTCTTCTTCTTCTTCTTCTTCTTCTTCTTCTTCTTCTTCTTCTTCTTCTTCTTCTTCTTCTTCTTCTTCTTCTTCTTCTTCTTCTTCTTCTTCTGTGACCCACCTGAAACCTCATCCTCACCATATCAGCCATAAAAGACACAAATTGGCTTTTCCTACCAGGATTAAAATTGTTTGAATGGACAGAGAAACACTCATGACACCACTCAGGATGACAATCAGACATGATATTTAAAGGTGTTAAATGTTCAGGTTGAATTAAGTTAATTGTTTTGATCATTTCAGGATAAACGGCTTCATTAAAGACAGAAAACAATGTTCTGTGTTGTGTTTAGACACCAGTAACTGACAGCTTATTTTACACCATCACCAGACTTAGAATACTTGTCCCTTCTTCCAGGGATGAGAGGGATGCGGTCCAGCTTATTTTCTGCACTGGTGAGTGGCTTATTGGCTGTCTGCTGCCTCCCAATCAGGAACGGCATGACACCAGGGTGAGGGAAAGGGCAGGAAGGATTGCCAACGATCCTAAACATCTCACTAAACCATCTGTTCTGTGGATTTCCACCTTGGGCCTCTAAGGTCACCTGTCCCTCATTAATTTGCAGTTGAACCATCTGAGTACAGATGGATTCATGATGCTTTTCCTCTCCGTCGAGGTCAGTGGGACTGAACATTTGAAAATTTTACCTTCCTGTTTTGTGTTCTGCTTACTGTTCAGATTTGGGGACATTTCCTTCTCCAGAAGTGTCATTTTGTTGTTTACAATGTCTAAATAAACATTTTAGAGGAAGTGGAGACGCCGTGAAATGTTCCAAACATCACTACAAATCTGGACACCACACCTGGATGGGAAAAATGCAACGCTGATGTTTTATCTCCACAAATAGCACCAGCCTGGAGGAGTTCTGCTGTGTGGTGGAGTTGCTAATGCTAATGGTTAGCTTCTACAGAATTGAATAGCCCTGGCGTAAGATAACTACATTTTTCTTGCTGTTTCATGGTGATTGAAGCATCTTGATGATGGCATTTTACTGACGCAGAGATTCACCCCAGTCACCTACAGAAACCCAAAGTGCCACTTATTGGTTTCTATGGTGTAATCACAGGTTAATAACAGGTCACCATTATGCTATTACTGAAGCAAATGATGAAGGTTTTCAGGCGATCTGTGAGGAAATTCTCAGGGTGACAGATGTTTACATTCAAAGTCCTAAAAGATGCTCAGAAGGAGGTTCAGGAGAGCCGGGATCTCCTCCGTGGAATCAGGAGTTTGCAGGTCTGGAGCATACAGACGTGTGTTAACACCAACGAGGAAAGACCAGCAGCAACTTTAGAAGCACTACTTCTGCCTCACTTTCAGCTCAGAAGGGGGTGTTTGCATGTTCAGAGCATTTTAGGAATCATCCCAGGAGTGGACGTTCCAGAAGTTCACCCGAAGCTCAGAGAAATTAAAAAAGGGAACGCTGTTAGAAGACGCCGATGCTGTTTACAGGTTTCAGAAGGATAGTAAGCTCTGGGGAGTGTGAGGAACTAAAGAGCAGGTGAGTGAGGAGTACAGATATCATTCCAAACATGTAAAGGTGAATAACACCTTAATAAGAACCCTGATCTGTTGTTACAAAAGACAGATTAAAGACATATGTTGAAAAATACCCAGAATAAAAAGTGTTTTTGTTTGTTTATGCTAGCATGAGAAATGTGTTTTATTCTTCTCTGTCTCTAAATCAGGCTTTCTCATCCCTGCTCCATGTTTTCAGTAACTCTGCTTCAGCACCTGGTTTACATACCTGCTCTGCCTCCACAACATTACATCAAGTGCTCCAGCAGTCGTTAACCACTCATTCACTTAAGTCAGCTGGTTGGCAGCAGGGAAGCACCTAAAACAGGGGCGCCCAACCATTGTCCCGGAGGGCCGGCATCCAGCAGGTTTTGTAGTTTTTCTGCTCCAACACACTTGATTCACTGGTCGAATTACCTGTGCAGCAGCTCATCAGGCTCTGCAGAAGCCTGTTAATCACCTGCTGATTGAAATCAGGTGTGTTGAAACGGAGTTCAAACTAAAACATGATGGATACCGGTCCTCCAGAACCAGGATTGGGCACATCTGACCAACATCATGCAGATAGGGGAGCGCTGAGGAGAAACCCTGGTCTAAATGTTTGTACTTTTTTACCCAAAACACATACGTTAGCTCCCAGAGAGGCTGTTTGGTCTCCGTTTGAAAATTAAAATTCTACCAGAAATTTTAAAAAAGTCTAACAGTAAAAAGACACTTTTCCTCCTGCAGCCTCATCAGTTCTCTCTGTGACCAACAGGGGGCGGCCGCGTGGCGCAGTTCACCACTGTGATGCTGAAACACACACACACACACACACACACACACACACACACACACACACACACACACACACACACACACACACTATTAAAATCGTGGTGATTTTAGGATTAAAATACAACAAAATAACAAAAACATCTGGAGCATCATTTTTCTTTGTGTGTGTGCGCGCGCACGTGAGTTTCTTTAGCTTTATTCCGTTGTTCTTATTAATTGTTTGTATGACATTTGTTGTGCAGCGCTTTGGTCATGTTAAAAGCGCTCTAGAAATAAAGTGTGTGTGCGCGCGCGCGTGTGGTTCTGAAGGAACAGCTCCCTTCCGAAGCTGACAGCCTCGTCCCCGTCCCGCTCCTTCTGCTGCTGCCGAACCTCCGGACCCGGTTCCGAGTCTGAGGCGAAGCGCGCGCTTCAGTCGCAGTGTTCGCGGCGCTCACATCACTTTCTGCTCCTCCTTCTGCCGGAGACGGCAGATTTATATCTGCTATCAGTCCTCTGGGCAGGTGGTGAAGTCGTGTGAGGAGGGGGAGAAAAAAAACAGCATCTGCTTTCTTCTCTCCAGCTGTTCGGATATAAAACTCGAGTCTCTTTTGATTTCATCCACAGAATTCTTCACTTCCCGCTTGTTTGTTCATCAATCCGCCAACTCTGAAGAGAAGTCTCTCCCCCCCCCCCCTCCCCCGTCTCCCCCCTCTCCTCCCATCGGGCTGGAAAGACATCCTAAGCTTCGCGCGTCTCCGTCAGCGCTGCAGCGTGTCCAGGTGGAGGATGAGTAAGAGAAGAGCAGGAGTCAGACTCCTGACTGGTCTGTGAGCGGTGTGAAGCAGGGGAAGTGGAGGCTGTTCTCTCTACAAACACCTTTTATTCCTCAACTATCAGGAGGACATTTGGTGGATTAATGATCTAAACCAGGAGGAAGAGGCTGACTTCACATCTGTTCACCTCAGCCCCACATCTGGACCGAAAAGGTTGATGAATCCAACAGAAAAGTTGGGTTCTTCATCGTAGTTTCATCTCAGTTTCCCTTTAAAGCGCACCAAACAGTCCCTAAACGTGTAACCGGTCCAGGGGGACACTAGGCAAGCATAAAGAATCCTAAAAGGTTCCAAACTAGCTCCTGCAGTCGCTCTTCGAGGAGCATCTCAGCCTAAAAGCTTCGCAGGATTCCAGTTTGGAGATTGGACGTTATTTTTGGCTGCGCAAAGTGGAGCGGCTCTCCCACACCACTTCCCGGACTGAGCGCTCACAGAGGGTCAGGATCTCCGTCGGTCCCGTCCGGAAACACACAGGAGCGAACCGGGACCGGGATGCGTAACTGCGGATGAACCGGAGCGGACTTGGAGGCTTTCAGCGTCCTGAGCAGCAGGAGGAGGTCGGATCCCTGCTGCTGCTGCAGCCTCAGGGGCTCGTTTCTGATTCTGTTTGTCTTTTATGAGGAAACAAGGAGCTTTTATTGTTGATCTGCTGATCTTTGCTGCCTCCGGTGGTACCGGAGGGTCCGGAGGGACCGGATTCCTCCGCTCCGGCTCGTGTCAGAGGACAGAATCTGAGGAGGGATTACTTCAGCCCGGCGTCATCCGCGCCGCTCGGATTCAGGATTAGTTCCGCCGAACCCCCAGGTGAGAGGATGGCACGCGCCCCGGTTGGCTTCACTATGCATGTGCACGTGCGTGAAAACTTCGCATCAGAGTACACGATTTACGAACTTGGTATAACTTGGTATAAATGTGCGTGTGCAGAGAGAGAGAGAGAGAGAGAGAGAGAGAGAGAGAGAGAGAGAGAGAGAGAGAGAGAGAGAGAGAGAGAGAGAGAGAGAGAGAGAGAGAGAGAGAGAGAGAGAGAGAGAGAGAGAGAGAGAGAGAGAGAGAGAGAGAGAGAGAGAGAGAGAGAGAGAGAGAGAGAGAGAGAGAGAGAGAGAGAGAGAGAGAGAGAGAGAGAGAGAGAGAGAGAGAGAGAGAGAGAGAGAGAGAGAGAGAGAGAGAGAGAGAGAGAGAGAGAGAGAGAGAGAGAGAGAGAGAGAGAGAGAGAGAGAGAGAGAGAGAGAGACCCGATGGACCTGGGGTGTGGAAGATAAGACAAGTTTGTGCTGGTGTCCTCCTCCCTCTCTCTGCTCCTTTGATCATGTGTCATTCTGAGACGTCAGACCCCTGAGCGTGGACATGAAACAGGCCCCCAGCGTCTCATGCACGAGCCTGCACCCACACACACACTCTCTCTCTCTCACATCTGGCTTCTTTGTCTCTTTGCTTTCCGTAGTTTTCTCAGCTGTTTTCAGTGAAGGTTTCTGAAAGCTCTCCAGCAGGTGTGTTTGTTGCTTTTTTCTAGTTATGGTTTCCCTCTTCTGCTTGTCGATCTGTAAACTGCTGACTGTGTGTTTGGATGTGCAGAAAACCTCCTCCCCTCCTGTTGTCACCCCCCCCCCCCCCCCCCCACACACCTCAGCTGGCAGGGGTGAGGCACCTTTGGGTGAAAGGGTGCCGTTTAGATTTCACTGTATAATTTTCCCATTTGTTCGAGTCACCCGGTCCGGAACACAGGAGCGTTTGTGGGAGCGCTTCTCAACACCAGCAGGTGCTTTCCTTCTCCCTGGTTCTCCCTCTCTCTTTGCACAGAGGAGGTGTGTGTGTGTGTGTGTGTGTGTGTGTGTGTGTGTGTGTGTGTGTGTGTGTGTGTGTGTGTGTGTGTGTGTGTGTGTGTGTGTGTGTGTGTTTTGATTCATGTGAGGACGGTGTCAAATTGACCTGACCAGTAGGCAGATGAACGTCTGGGTGACCAACAGCAGCCGTTTATTACATGGATGCGGATGTGGGAGGGTAGTGTAGCGGGATGCCGGGGAAGAGGACAGTGATGTAGAAAACACCTCAAGGTGTTTTTGTTCAGCTCATTCAGAGAAAAAATTACTTAACCCCCAGAAACCCAAATTTAGAAAACAACTGCAAAATCTTTTTTTAACCTTTCACATGTTGTTCTAGGAGGCCAGATAAACGGGCCTATTTACACATTTTAGCAGCCAATAGTGTTGCAGAACTGAACAATAGGACCTATTAGCAATGCAAATGTGTTTTTAAAAAGAAAAAAATGGGAAAGGTTTATTTTTGTGGACTTAAATCTGATGTTGTAATATTACAACCGTGGGTCTCTGGGGGTTTTAAGCGTGTTAAAAGTAGAGCTGCATGATATATAAATCTTTATTGTCACAATAAAATCAAAACCATGAAGCACTTATTGCATCATGATGAATCATAAACTTTGAATTCAGTTACGTGGATTTGTGTAGCGGTCTCCATGTCCACATCTGGGTCGGACTGGGCATCCCTGATTCCAGTCCTGCATTGTTTCCTGTCTGTTAATGAGTTGCAGCCAAGAGCAGCTACAACAAGCCTTTAAGCACTGGAGCTGGGTTCAGCCGATTCTGATCAGAGCGTGTTTTGAGGGTTGCCAGGACCAGAGTCATCATCATTTAATCAATTTTAAAATGTCCGCCTTAAACAACTAGGTGTTTAACGTTAGTTGTACGAGTGGCAGCTCATCTATAGGGGGTGCTGCCCTGCCAGATGTGGAGGGGGAAATATTAAATATCTAATTAGTTATCAAAGTGCTGGTTGTTCTTAAAATATTTGCCTATATACATTTTTTAGCATGACCAGCTGAATTTGGGGGTGAAATTTTAAAAAGGTTCGTGAATTAGAAGCCACCTGCTGGCAGTGTGGCACAGTTGCATGCAAGGGGTCAGGACGACTCGGCAGTAATGGTGTGGTTAAAAAAAAATGTTGTTTTAATGATTATTTCTGATTCTAATGAGTCACTCTGAGTGTTTCATACAACCTGAACATGAAAATAGTCTCCTACACCTATCTCCTGCATTAGCTTCTGATAGAAAACAGACGGTGAAACTCTAGGATCGAAAATCCTGACAGATCTACGTCACTCTGTCACTGGCATTCATGGACTCACCCATCTTGACTCACGACGAAGAAGGCTGTTGTTGGCTTAGCGTCCAGGAAACAGCAGAGAGCGTCTCGGCTAGTAGAAGCTAAGTGTTAGCATTAGCAACCCCACCACACAGTAGAACTCCTCCAGGCTTGTGTTATTTGTGGAGATAAAACATCAACGTTGCAGAGCAAACAGAGTCAGTGGTAGAGTCGTGTTGCTGTTAGCCAATCAGATGAGAGATGTCCACATATCAGGAACTATGTCAAATCCTGCTGTCTGAAGCTGACCTGTGATGTGGCTCATGTGTAGTCTTGCAAACAGGCGTACCGGAGCATTTTTTCTCCAACGTACAACTTCCAAGGCGCTCCTTCCTACTAGAGACCAAAGTGAACGACACCTATATGATCATTTATGCTAACAAAGACACCTATATGATCATTTATGCTAACAAACCCCTCAAACCTGTCCTGCGTACATTTCCATTGTGTTTGTGGTGAAATAATGATGATGAATAAGGCTCATGCCGGTTAGCCATTGATCTTACAGTACTGGTTTGTTTTTGCCCCGAACGGACCCACGCACATCGTCGTCAACATGTTTAAACTTCAACAGTCACGCTGTTATTTATTATTGGGAATTGTAGTAATTTTCAAACTGTTCATCTGAGTGCTTATAATGCACTAGGAAGTTAGTTCACCTTCAAGCCTCAGGAAGACACGCAGACATCATTTTGAATAACCTCACTCAGGGCTGTTAGACGTGTAACCCAGTACAAAACGTAATAGATGCGTTCTACCCGCCAGTTCAGGAGTCCCTTCCCACTGGGAGCCTTTCAACCTGAATCGGCAGCAAAAATCAGCATGGGGCGTTTATTTTGAAAGTTGCTGGAAGTTTTACACTGCTTTCGTGTTTAACTTCCTGTCTGCCTGGCCTGATCTGAACTGCTAAGCTCGATGCATTCTGGAAGCTCAGTGTGTAAAATATCGACCCGAAGCATCCGACTTCAGACTGACTCAGTGGTCTGGCGTCTGAGACAAAACCTGATGATGCCATAAAATGTGCACGGCACACCTAAAAGCAGCTGTCACTGGTGGTAAAATCTGCTGGCAACACTGTTGACTCACTATTGAAGAATATTAAATTTGGCGATACGAACCAGGAATTCTCAATTTTGATATTCAGCGGTCCAAATCTGCTTGCTGCAGAGCCCGATGAGCTCCTGTTACAAGGAGGTGAAACTTAAGGGCACATTACTACGTATACACATCCTATAAATGTGCAATCCTTCCAGTGCTGCCCATGGTGAATAATCAGACTTTTTATTGTTCCAATAATCAACCATTCTCTTGTGTTTGGACCAGGTTAGAGCCACAAGCCATAAAAGAAAATCAACATTCATAAATTTGTTTACAACCAATGATATTTAAAAGAGACGGAACAGCTTACCTTCAACTGTTTGCTCTTGAGTCAAAGCTTGTGTTTAAACTGTGAAACTGCATCAGAAATGAAAGAACCCAATTTGCTCCTCTGGCTGTGACAGCTCCAAACGCTCCGTTACCAAAGGAATCCCATCTAGCTCTTATTTTGTAGGGAAAGAGTTGGCCGAGCCCCAACGGGCCTTCATGATAGATGGCCTTGCGTTGGCTGGTGGTGCAACACTGAGTCCAGGATGCAGCAGAGATGTCCCTGAGAACAGGAAGGAGCGACTGTGTCGGCTCAACCAATAAAAAACAACCCAAAACTACTCCTATTACAATCCATTATTGTTTACTTTGCCTTTATTTCTGTATTCATTCTCAGCTAAAACTGTCCATTTTACAACTGTCGCCCCAAAAACTGCAATGTGCAGACATCTAGCTAAATTACAGTTCCTAGTGTGCAAAGTGTGTATTTACACACTTCACATATAAAACAGTTTTTTTACGACTAAAATCAAAAGTCTTAATTCTTTGCTGCAAACACGATCAGTAGGTGAAGTAGAAATGTAGAAAACAAGGAGAATGCATTCCCAGTTGGTAGAGACAAAGATGAAGACGAGGAGGAGGAGCCTATTGTCAGAGGGGTTTTTCTGAGGTTAAACTCATTCCTTTAGGTACCCGGTACTCTCTGGTGATTTATCGAATTCCTTCTGGTGAAATAAAGTCTAAAAGGCCCTGGTGGTTGTGGTAAATGTTTTATCTACTGAGCTGAAGTCTAATAAATAAACTGTTGATGAAAACAGAAGAGCTGAGAAGTAAAAAAAGAGAGGAGGAGGTAGAAAAGGAGAAGAGATGTCGAGCTATGAAATAAGACGGGAGAACAGATTTAGAGACTCTGAAGGTGTTGGGGGGGGGGGCATAAATCGTGAGGGGAGGCGTGGAGTCAAAGGAAAAGTCAGAGAGGAAGAGGAGCAGCTTTGGTATGAGGGAGGAGGCAGAAATGGACGTTGGGTGACTTAAAGTTCCTGTAAAATATTGCAGATTTAGCGTTTTCCCATCACTTATTCTTCCTTTCGTCTAGTTTATGGTCTCGTGCAGGAAGTCAGGGATAAGTGACGGTAAATCCGGATGATTTCCAACATAACCCACTTCTAAGTGGTTACCTAACCAGCAGAGGAGGCTTCTCTCCCAGAGGAACCAGTGTTACTTACTGTTGGCTGACCTTCTTGCTCTCGCATGGAGCATCACGTACAAGACCGTCACACTTGGAGAGAAAAGAGCACGGCTTACTGACACTCACCTCCAGCTGTTTGCTGGAGCCGGCACTTTTAGATAAGACCTCAAAACACTCTGTGACCAAAGCGTTTACCCACGAGCTCAGTGTGGTTTCAGCGTTCTGTCGTTAGAACGAGGGTAAACTCTCCGACCTCGTCGCTGAGAATTGATGTTTCTGTCCACGTGCATGAGTGGGGGAACCATATCAAGAAAAAAAAAGCTGTGGTTGAGGGGTTTAAAAATATTTAACAAAGATGGCCGACTGAAGCAGCTGGGATGAGGATCAGCACCTGGGGGACTGGTCCTACCCGTGTGGGAGGGGTTTAAGTGTCTCCTGGTGAGGGAAGGGTATTGGGGCAGCGTCTGAAGTCATGCCAGAGGTCAAAGATTTCAACAGGGTTTATGTAACAAACCCCAGATTAGATGCTTCCTGTCTTTTTAACCCCCTTAATTACCAGGGGCGTTTCCTGTACCTAGAAACTTTGGGGGCTGAGCCCACACCCTCAATAGAGAAAACTGGGGGAACCTGCACAGTAAAAAATGTGTTTTATTAAAATTAGCTTGAGCATTGTGGCACCTTGTTCAAAGCCAAATACTGCCACGTGTAGGCAAGGCTGCTTTATTTGTAAAGCACATTTCATACACAGAAACCATTCAATGTGCTTTCCAGGTGCAAGAACATGAAACACGGAAATCAACGTGGCAGCATAAAACAGCAGATTTAAAATCTAATTTCAAAACATACAAAGTTAGCTTTAAGAATCCAATGAAAGGCAAAGTTGGGGGTGAGAAGGTACAGTGCAGAAGGCGCGACATAAGAAACATTTAGTCAAAGGCTGATGAACACATGAAAGTTTACAATTTTGATGTAAAATTTTCTAGAGTTGGGGCACACCAGAGGCAGCCACGCCTCCGCCACGCTGCATCGTGCCACACCGTCAGTTTAAGTGGAAGGCTTTATAGTTAATGAGAGTGGGCACATGGTGAGCGCCGTGCCGAGGCGCTGAAGATCGGCTGCAGTTCTATTTCAAGCGCCACGGCGCGGCTGTTTACGACATTGTGGAGTACTTAACAACAGACGTTACAGCGTTACAGCTCAAACTCAACCGCCAGCACAAACCAAATGAGTTGGGATATCTAAGAGGGAGCAAGGCTGTGCTCAGCCTTGAACGTAATAAGAAGCAGTTTGTACTTCCTGAATTTTATCGGCAGCCAGTGAAGTTGTTGAAGAACTAGAGTAATGTGGGCAGCAATCTGAACTCTCGCAACAATACCATGCCATTGAGTGATTTAGTAGAAGCACTCTGACGTGGATTCTGTAGTTTACTGGTAACCAGAGTAGAGACTTATGAACAGGAGGGATGTGCTCGGTTCTTGTGATTCTTGACTAGCAGTAGCACTCTGAGTAAGCTGCAGTTTCTTCAGCTATTTTAGGTAGACCATTCAAAAGACCATTGCAATAATCCAGCCTGCTGGAGATGAACGCATGAATGAGTTTCTCTAGGTCTTGTCTGGACCTGAGACCTCTGAGTCGTGCTTTTTGGTGAAGATGATAAAATGCTGATCTAGCTGTAGTCTTAATGTGACCAGCGAAGCTCAGATCTGAATCAATTACAACAATCTAACCTGGGTCTGTGTCGTTATTCCTCTGGAGCCGAGTTGAGTGATAACCTCCATCCTGTCCTTCTGGTTTCCAAAGACAATAACTTCAGTCTTATTTTTGTTTAACTGGAGGAAGTTTAACTACATCCAGCCCTTAACTCGCTCCAAACACCGACAGGGTGAGTTTAGGGGACTGCAGTCACTGGGTGGTAGAGCTAGGTAGATCTGGGGGTCATCTGCATGACTATGATACGCAGTGTATTTCAAAATGTGTTGATTTTCAAACTTCAATGTGAAAATGTAACCAGGATTTAGAAAATCAGTGTGAAAGACAACGTGATAGAATGATTCAGTTATTTTCTTTATTTTTCTTTCCCAGACAAGCTCACAAGCTAGGTCTGTGTCTGTGGTGTGGACTAATGCTAGCACTACTCAGCACACACACACACACACACACACACACACACACACACACGCACGCACGCACGCACGCACACACACACACACACACACGCACGCACGCACGCACGCACGCACGCACGCACGCACACACACACACACACACACACACACACACAGACATTATGACAAGCGCACCCACTTTTTGTCACGGACTAAGCAGGGAAAACCAACTACATTAACCCTCACTGTACCAAGCTGTAATTGTTAGTGCTACAAAAATATTAAACGAACTTCAGCACGGTATTCTAATTTTTCCCGTTTCACCTGTAGCACTGATTAGGAAACCCTGGCTTGGTTTCAGACTAGCCTGCATAAAGATCCCCTCTAGATGTCATCATTTGTTTTCTGCACCTTATATTAATTTCATGGGTCCTTTTTTTGACATGTGTGACATGAGCATCAACAATCAACTATTAAAATAATTTAGTGAATAAACATTTGGGTTACTCGTGTCTAATCCAACACATTCTCGCACCCAAAGACTCAAAGTATGACGCGTGTGACCAAGCCTCAATATATGACGATTCGGGATGCCCCAGCGCGTCAGGAGACAACGATCAGGGACACGCTGATGACGCACCATCCCAGAGCGTCGGTATCCCACGCTGGTGCTGAGACGGACTTTAGAATGACTTTTGGACTACTTAACCTTCCCCTCACCCCAATCCTAACCTTAAGGTCAGTAACTGTGACCTTAAGGTTAGGATTGGGGTGAGGGGAAGGTTAAATAGTTGAATAATGTCTGTGTGACTGCGGGCGTCTAACACTGATGCCAGCGGAGCCACGTGTCCCTGATCATCATCTCCTGACGCGCTGGGGCATCCCGAATCGTCATATAAAAAGGAAAAAATAAAAAGGAACATCTGTTGGTCAGGCTGAAAAGTTTGGGAATCACTGCTCTAAGTGATAAGTGAATATTGTTTTTTGAATATATTTTATGTGCAGTTTTTTAGGGCTTTTATGTTTTCTGTAAAGATTGGTATGCTGACAATCATTTAATGTTTAAATAAAACATGTTTTGCATAAAGCATGAGGTTTTGGTTAGTAATTGATTGGGAGAATAACAAATGACTGAATTGGATAGTGTTGATAAGGCAGAGCTTTGTTGCCAGCGTTCCATTGAAAAATGGCTTCAAACACGTATATAATGGTGTTAGTTTTTTTAAACCATTGGATGCAATTACACAAACTGACTGAGCTCTAGTTAAGGCTCTTGCAATTGTTTGTGTATGTGCACGTGCGTGCGTGTGATTGTGTGTGTTTGGGGGAGAGTACATTGGAACTTTGTCCCCCCAGTTTGAAAATCCTATGTGTGCCCCTGTAATAACATTTCTGTGTGGTAAAAGGGCTGAGCATGTTCTATTAAAGTGTTTGCCTTTGAGAAAATGCTACAAGTGGTGCCACATAAATGTTTCCTATGAGAGTTGAGAGATCTGGTTAGTTGAGTTTATCTCCTATAAAACGTGCAGAAACAGATGGGACACAAGGAACAGATTCAAACTACGAACCAAGCAGCGACAAATAGCAAACGGAATTCATGGGAGTTTTACCAATGTACGGAAAAGTTCGTGTTTATTCAAGTGTATGGGTCTCGTGAGTGTGTCACTGTTTGAAAGGTTATCTAGATGAGTTACTCTCTGGAAAGAGAATCTAGACCCCCTCTTGGAAAACCTGGACTTAGAAGCAGGGGCGGATTTAGGACTGAAGAAGATCCAGGGCTTAACACATGCGCGCACACACACACTGATCTTAGATCAGGTGAGAGCCAGGCGTTTCCCGTCATCCCCTAGGTTTTGCAGTCGATGGAGAGCAACTGCAGCGCCTTGCTCCAAAATCTGCGGCTGCCTTGATCTCACGAGGTTATCGTTGCCTACGTATGCATGACGTCAGAGCAAGTCGGCGTCAAGTCGGACACAAATCTAACCGGCATGCACTGCTCGCCGATCACAGCTGGTCTAATCTGCGCAGAACTGGCTTTTCTCGAACACAGCCTATCTTGCAGGCACATCCCGCCCATTTGGCTGGCAGAGTGCTATGATTGGGCCATCAAACATATAGAGCTCTGTGATTGGACTGCTCTGGATGTCTGTCAATGAGGCAGTCCAACATTCCATCTTGGAAAAACTACAAAACTCATAAAAAAATAAAAGCAATACATCATTTTTTCTAAATAAATGCGCCGTGATTGGCCAGTCCCAATTATTTAGAAGTGTTTTGTCTAGATTACATTTTCTTGCAGACAGTAAGGCTGTGCAATGTTCAAGCACTTTCTCACAGAAACATAAATATATTTTCTATTGACTGTTTGATAAATAAAGTAACAAAAATAATGTAATCGTTTCAATTCAATTCAATTCAATTCAAAAATACTTTATTAATCCCAGAGGGAAATTGTTTATATTTTTTTCCCAGTCGGTACATGACATTTAGCATTAATATGGCCTGCTTTCCTGCGGGAGTAGCTATCAACAAGTTGTGACATTTAAAAAACCTAACTGCTGTTTTTATGGGAAAGTATTCCAAGTATTCTGAATACAGTACCAAGATTAAACAAACTAACGGAATATATTACAGAATACATTTTAAAGCAAGTATTCAGTATTCTGTAAATAAATACATTTACAAAGTATTCTCCCCAACACTGGTTGTTGGTTTCTTCGAAATCGCTGCACTTCCCTGGTTCCTCCATTCATCACACACTCACATATTTACAACAGAACACCAGTGGTGTGAGAGGTTCCCGGCTCAATAGCATCAGAGAAGGAGAAACAGCCGGCTGCTACCACTTCAACTTTAGGACAAACTACCAGAGTCCCAAAGAGAAAAACGACTTTAGAAGTCACGGTCAACAAAAGAATCTTGGACTTAGAAAAACGGCAACTGGTGTTTAGCGATATCTTGTTACCTTTGGCAACACGGGTTTCCAGTTTTAAACAAACGTCTCAGGGAAGATACATCAGAGCAGGGGTGAGTTTTCTGTGACCATATTTGAGTTTAAAGCTTGTTCTGTAGATTCGTTCCAACAGCTTTAAAACGGTCTAGAACCAAAAGTTAAAGCAACGTCTAGCAAAGGCGATAAACTAAAGACTAGACCGAGAATTTCTGCTGTCTTCCACTGTTAAAACGTGAAGCCAAAGCATCAAGTGTACAGGTGCTGTCATGTTATGCATTTAGAACCAGAGTCTGCGCTGATGGCCCCGCCTACTGCACATCGTCACAGAGTTTTTCAATTAATACATCAACATTTTTATTGGAAAATTAATATATGAGCAATCAGTAGAAAAAAAACATGAATCATGAATCAACAAAAGTGAACAAGCGGATAAAATAGTAGTCTGAGCTGCATTTTGTTTATTTGCTCACATGTAAGGGGCGGGACTTAAACCAAGTCCTGGAGACAGCCACAAAGGGACAGTTTTGTTTGGATGTCCATCACTTATTCTCTGTGAATGTAAGAAGTACCAAATCAGTGAGATTACAACAAAAAGTCTGCATCATTTTTTTGTTTTTTTCTTTTCAAAAATGATGAATGGCCTGCACTTACACAGCACCTTTCTCATCAGTCATTCACACCCAGATGATGGTGAGCTACATCGTAGCCACAGCTGCCCTAGGGCACTCCAACAAAAGCGAGGCAATGGTGTTTTGGCCAAGGGCACAACGAGTGATACGGACAGAGCCTGGGTTCGAACCAGCAACTAACTGACTACAGGGCGAACACCTAACCCTTGAGCCAACGTCACCACACTTGTCATAGTCCAGTGACATACTGGCTCGCCTGAGTCCAGAGAATTATTCAAGCCCCAGCAAAAAGACCTACAACTAAATTTACAATGTGAAGCTGAAGTTATTTTCATGACTGTAACAATATTCAGTCAGAACTAATATTTTCTCAGAACGCCCCGTCGAAAGATTTAAAGGGTTGCTTCAAGCTCCCAGTACCATCTTTGGACCTAGCGTGACCCACTTTTGGTAACAAGCACCTGCAAAGCAGACCCAGAAAACGGTTCCATCACCTCGTTTTACTGTGGGCCACTTCTTATCTCTGTGCAAGTGAGCCTCAGCTCAGACTGGAGCCCTGCAGCAAAGAAGGGTTCAGTGATTCAGCGTCATGCTAGTCAGCCTGGAGACCAGCTGATGCCAAGGCTTGAAATAGGCCGAATGATGGTGTACTAATCGGTATGACCTAAAAGTACTGCAAATTCATTAAGTTATTTAACTTTTCTAGTGAATAGTTAAGTCAGGTTTTCCACTTTTTTCCAGTATAGCTTTTGCATAGCAGAGTCTTTGGGTGATGGGTTATTTGCTGCAGCCTTTAAAGCAATGCTCAGTAAGTTCCCTGCTATTCCCTCCTACTGGTGGAAAGCAGCATTACAACTGTCCTAAACAACCCTCCACAGCCTGCTAACAACTAGCTAGCGCTAACACGTGCCAACTGATACTAAGTAAGCCACAAAGTAAAAAGTACCTCACTGTTGTACAAAAAATATTATTACTTACAAGTCTAGTAGCAACAAAGCCAGGTCATCATCAGTTTGTGATTTCATTGCCTCCTTTGGCTCCTCCAGGTGAGTGTAGACCGCACCAATGTTCACTCTTGTTCTCTGCTTCAACTTCAAAGACATTACGCTCTTAATTTTACTTCCAGAGTGTTTTTTTTTCTCAGTTTAGGAAAATATTTCTGCCCACATGACTCTAAACCACTCCTCACCACTAACTGTCCATCACAGCCATGTTAACCAATCAAATACAGAGAAGGAACATTTCAAGCTTGGCTATAAATTCTCTCTTTCTTTTTTATTATTCATAGTTTCTTCTATATGTGTGTATGATTACAGCATGCACAGTTTAATGACAACAGGATCAGGATGAAGGGAGACATTTTTTTATTTTTTTATTTTAGGGTTAAAACTATCAGTAAACTACATAGGAAACAGGCTGCTGTCTGTCATTGTGTCTAGCTGCACATCTTCAGGAAGCTTTGATAAAAGTCACTTCTGTTTTGTGTAGACAGGGCGTGCAAATACAGCAGAAAACATCTGCTTCAGAAAACATCGGCAGCAGAGCGGCCGGGGTCTCGAACAGCGCATTGTGCTTTTGGATCTGTTGGGACACGAACCCCTCTGTCTCAACCAGCGATGCAGTTTCACAGTGACTGCTCGGTACAATGAAGATTTAGTTTCCACACTGACTGCTGTGTAAGATGAATTGGCTTCATGGAAAGCAGCTTATAGTAAAGCCTTAAAAGTATCAAACATTAACAAGTCAAAATACCTTTTACTAACCAGGAAATACATTCCAAGAAACTCCACACGGAGACATACATATTCTTAGTGTACATTTAAAGTCCCTGCGACTTGAGAGGAGCTGTTCTAATAAAAAAGCAAAAATTCTCTTTGTGTGTGTGTGTGTGTGTGTGTGTGTGTGTGCACGTGTTTCAACAGCTCATATGTTTTTCCTCCCATCTTGCTAAATTAAATGAGATCTTTTGGGGTTAAACTCGCTGTTGCATTCCACAACGCAGTCACTTATAAATTGTAATAATTTATTCAGTGAGTGCTGAGTGTGTGTGTGTGTGTGTGTGTGTGTGTGTGTGTGTGTGTGTGTGTGTGTGTGTGTGTGTGTGTGTGTGTGTGCTGGTTGTTGTTGGTGGGGGATCCGGGGGAAACTGCCCTCATCAAACAGAAAACACATCCGTAGTGATGGTGCCTGGCCAGTCCCGTGCCTGTGAGGAACGTATAGTAAGTAAGCTAATCTAGACTCGGGGTGCACATATATGCACCTAATGTTTGTCACGCGGCATTTACTCTCCAGCTCAGCAACATGGAGCAAATTTCACATGTTGGTACGTCTCAAGCATAGACCCTGACTGATCTGTGATTATCTATTTATTAGTGTTTATGGTTAATCACACAGTTACTATCTGCACTCACATAAATTATTATATTATCATAAACTTAGTTCTTATTTCCTTTTTTTTCTAATATCAAGCACTACAAGAATTACTTGGTTCATTAGGACTACAAGCCTAATGAACCAACTTCCTGTGGCTTTGGTGGGTGGGGTGGGAGTCTGTTACTGTGGTGCTCTTTATGGGGCTCCCTCTCTGGATGTCTGGGGCTCAAATCTCCTCCATCAGACTCACTATTGGACACTCTTCCAGGTCTAGAAGTGGATTCCTTGCACCCAGTCTCTGCCTATTGGGTTGCAAAATAAACCAAAAGCAGTTCTAATAACATTTTTAAAATTAGGCGGTAGAGAATCAGAGCTGAAGCTGAAACGCTCCGCCTGTGAGAGTAAATGTGTAAGGCTTGTTTGTTGGCACCCGGACTTTAATTCTGATTGCTTTGCTTCTAGACCGGACACAAAAAAGTACATTTAAACAAAACTGTTGTGACGTGATATCACAACTTCATATATGATTTTCAAATATTGAGAGTGAAATTTCGACTCATGTTTGCAGGACTCCAGCTGAACACTCCACAGCCATGAGCTACTTGCTATCTGATTTACTAACCTTTAAAGCTGGATAGCCGAAACACTTAAACGTGCTGTTGCCTGTTAAATGTGCAGTATGTAAGATTATAGTGAGAGTTTTACAGTGCGAAAATGCCAAAAGAGTCTAATGTTAATCATTTAGAAAGGAAGGTTATACTGAAACGTTTCTTATCCAGCTGTGGGGATTGTCAGTTTTCCTCATTTCAAAACAAAGAAAGGAGGCACTTAACTACTGTTTACCATCAGTGTGTGTGTGTGTGTGTGGATGGGTGGGGTGGGGTGGGGGGGTCTCCTGTGAGCTAAAGGTTGGTTCATGCTTGACGCGTCCGCAAGGTCCGCACGGAAAAGTTGCGTCATTTTAACAACCACGCCCCTCCACCGCGCCTCCGCACGGCCCAGAATTTCCGCAACGCGCACCTCGGAAAATTTCTAACCACGTGGACGGACGGACGCGGAAAAACATGGCGGACCGGCAAGAACTAGTACGGCAGAGGTTCGTAAACAGTGTTGGGCAAGTTACTTCAAAACTGTAATGCATTATTTATTACTTGTTACCCTCCTTTTAAAGTAATTCATTACATTACAATATTACTGATTTTAAAATGTAAGGCATTACACTACTTTTGCATTACTCTAAGTTACTTTCAACAAAACAACTTCAGTATGAGTTTGGTAATCTGATGCCTGGTGAATTCATGACACATCCGGTGGAAGGTATGTGGTGTCTGAGCTAGGACTGCTGTTAAAAACAGTTCTTTAGAAGGATTGTTTATGAAATAAATGAAACAACAAACTGTACTCTCAGCACGCTGTCATCTTAGATTAACTGAGCGCAGTGCTGGACTGACCATAGGGCATAGCGGGCAACTGCCCGCTGGGCCGACCCTTTCATCTTTTATCTGTTTTTTTTTTTTTTTTTTTCTGGCCTCTAGTTGTTGCGGACAACTTGTCCGCGCCGCCCCACGCGACGCCTCGTAAAAGTTGGCGGATTGGCCAATTGGTAATAATACACTCTGGGCTGGACCAATAGCCAGAGGTCTGATGCACCCGCCAGTTGTTTGTGAATCTCAGTAAACAGACAGACGAGCTTTACAAAATGGAGAACAAAAAACGGAAAGGAGGAGCGGAGAAAATTCGACTAAAAAAGAAACTGGCCCTTCAGGCTGATGCTGGCACATGTGTTAAAATCTCACAGTTGTTTGGTAGTGAAGGTTCAAGTAAAATCAATTTAGGAAGTGATGGAGCCTCAGCCCAGCGACAGGTTAGAGAAGAAAAGAGGGAGGAGGAGGAGAAACCCGAGCCGGTGTTGTGCCATAAATTGACTCGCTGCCAAAAAATGATTAGCCACCGCGGGATCGCGCACGGTTAGGTAATTGCATTTCTAGACAAAATTCCCCAGGATTTCGCCCTAAAACTCAGCATATCTAGCAATATGGACATTCAGAAAGCAAAGATAACCTCTTCCGGTACTTAAACAGATGTTTATCGCGGATATTAGTGTGGCAGTGTTTGTGGCATCCTGCGCGGGAGCACGAGGACGTGCTTGTGGAAAGAGGGAGGAAGATGTGGCAGTGTGAGCATCCACAATATCCCGATTGATGACGCGCCCTGGCTACTTGGCCAGAGAGATGTCCCTTTGGCTGACTGGTTAGAGCGTGTGACTCTCACCCCAGAGGTCTGGGGATCGAATCCCGCCCAGACACTCGTTTCTGCACCTTGCCACATTAGTTTTTCCAGTTCGGAAGTTGTTTTAAGTGTTGCTATTTATCTTAAACGTTCACAATGAGGATATATTAATCCTTTTTGCAATATTTGCGATTGAAAGATGGTTTGTGCCACAAACTTTGTGGTAAGAACTGGCTTTCTTTATGTTACAGCCTTGATACTAAAAAAATAAACAATGTAAAATGGTACCCTGTATTGAATGTAAACGTTGTATAAATGGAAATAAACAATTCTCCAGCGATTTAATTTTTTCCCCTTCCTTTCTTTAGTCCACTTGACATGGAGCCACAGTTAACTAGTTTGGGGCACATTTTTACTTGAAAAAAAGTATTCAAAATGATCAAGCTTTGGCTTTAATGACACTGTGTAGGTTGCTATTCATTACATTGCTCTGTTTAAAAGTAACAAGATAAAAGCACTTCAGCACATAAAATTAAGATTGTCACTTGCCAAATAGACTACACCCTCCCGTTTACCTATAAGAAATGCCTCAAAATATCTTTAAATTCTTTATTGATGATTTAATTGTAGACAAATAAAATGGCATCCCAGATAGCAAATTCTTTTTGGCCCTAGTTTGGCAAGCCAGTCTTGGTACTCTTTTGGATGGAATGATGGGCCAAATATGGCCCATATTAGGCACACCAAAATAGAATTATGGATTGTCAAAAGGTTGCCAGAATCATTTTTGGCACTAGTTTGGCAAGCCAGTCTTGGTACTCTTTTGGATGGAATGATGGGCCATATATGGCCCAAATAAGGCACGCCAAAATAGAATTATGGATTGTCAAAAGGTTGCCAGAATTCTTCCAAAATAAATTGTGGAATTCCAAAGCACAACCATAACTATACCAAAAGAACCCCAAAACACCACAAAATGGCCAAAGGATATCAAAGTGTAACCATAAGTTTGCCAAAAGATCACCCAAAATAAAATGTGGCTTTCCAAAGCATAGCCATAACCATCCCAAAATCCCATAATAAAGCCAAATATGAACCATAACTTATCCATAATTAGCCATACATTTACCAAAAGATTATATTTTATTCTGAACCTTATGCTAAATTTAATTTAACATTTTAATAGACCATAAAATGTCCTTGTACAGAAGATTCAGATGTTGTGCCTCAGTTAAATAGCCTTGTGAAATAGCCTAGGTTACTGTGTGTACGAGGTGCATAAACATAAAACCAAACAAGAGTAAAATTTGAATATTTTATTTATTTATTTATTTTTGTAAAGGTCAGTCCTGGACTGAGTCCTGGGCTGGTTGAGGGGTTGGTTGGGCGGGCATTCTCCTTTTGCGCCCTCCGTCCCCATCCCCAGCCCAGTAGAACCATTTTTTAATTGTATTTACAATTTCTGCCTCTGTAGATGCCACACAGACTGGATTCCTTCTCACTGCAGCTGAAAATAAAGGCATACACATGGAGAAAGACTTAAAAAAGGACGACGCAACAGTCCATGCAAAAGAGACCTGTGGTGGGCTAAGTAACTGGCTAGTTAAAAAGTCAGTTTTGCATTAGTTAATGGATGCATCTCGTCATATGGGGTTGAAAGTGACAGCCAAAGTTACAACATTAAATCATCATAGTCACTTAGTACTTACACTGCCACAGTTTACTTTACCAAACACAGTTTACCAAACACAAACCAGCGGTTCTTTCCTGACACTAAAACCAAACAAGAATTTCACGAGCGAGAGTTGACCCTGAAGAACGCGTCACATTGCGGGCAAAGTGGCAATAGCTGTCTTGAAGCCAGCGATAGCGTGGTGTTATAATTACGAGATAGTCACAGGCGCACTGCGTGCCATTTCGCAAATGAGTTGTTAAGACTATAAGTATTTTGACTTTGAAAAGAAATGTGATTGTCATGGGTGGCTAATAATTTTATCCTAAACTATGATTTTATCAGCTGTGTGATAGAACAGTCGTGTTACTGATGTGATTAAACTTACCAATTACAATGCCTTTTAGATGGAGCCTCTCAAAGGCCACCTTCCCATTTTGCCCTCGGCGAGGGCATTAGTCATGGCTCCTTTGAGGACCCGCCACACCATGTCCTTAACTGTGGACCCCCCCGCAAGGCCGAGTGTTGAACCCTAAAATTAGAAAAATTGATCTTCATTAATTTTTTAAACAACGATTGATTTTCATTGAATTTTCAAACAAATATTATACAAACTTAAAGAAAAGCCTGGATAGCCATTGTGCGCCACTATTTATTTATTTGGCATTACATGGTTGCCTGATGAAGGGCAGAGACCTAAAACGTGTGTGTGTGTGTGGGGGGGGGGGGGGGGGGGGGATAATTGGGTGCAGCTCGTTGACTGCACAAGCAGTCCTTTAACTCCTTTGGCATATCTACCACTTTAAGATATTGAACAACACATAAATTGGATGTGCATGCCAAAATGCATTGTCCAAAACTTTGCTGTAAAGAACAGAAAAAAGCTCACCAATTCATGGGCCAATGTTGGACTGATTCCAAGCTCCCTCTCCAGGGCCATCAGGGCCTGAACATCTGCCAAGGGGAAGATGCCGTGGTGCCTCGTCTCCACACTTCCCCCTGTGGTCAGGCCCTGACGAGCAGCAACAGCAACAAAAGGTCCTGCACCATTTTGGTGAGGCCGTGCTGCTGCTGAAGGATTATTTCCTGTTTCACCAGGACTTCATGCAGGAGAGCTGAAAAGCATTTCAGACACAAAGAAACAACATAGTTTAAGCATTTTTTGCATTTACATGTTGTGTGTGTGTGTGTGTGTGTGTGTGTGTGTGTGTGTGTGTGTGTGTGTGTGTGTGTGTGTGTGTGTGTGTGTGTGTGTGTGTGTGTGTGTGTGGCATTTTAATTAACCAAAAAGAGCACACGTCACCCCTCTGTTCATTGAGCTCCACTGGCTACCGCTAACAACACGCATCAAATTCAAATTGCTAACACTAGCATACAAAGTCCGAGATGGTACGGCTCCCATCTACCTGAATCCTCTTGCAAAGGCTTACGTCTCGGCCTGGCCGCTCCAGTCATCACAGGATCGTCGGCTAGCAGTGCCTACACCACGCTCAGGACAATCCAGACTCTTCTCATGCATCGTTCCACAAATGTGGAATGACCTTCCAAGCACTACCAGAACAGGAGCTTCGTTTTCAATTTTCAAGAAACTCCTAAAGACCCTGCTCTTCAGAGAGCATCTTCTTAACTAGCACCCTCCCTGCACCCGTCCCCCCTCTCTACTGTCCACTCCTTGTTCCCTCCTCTCCATGATTGATGTCAAGTTGTTGTTGTTGTTGTTGTTGTTAGCCTCAAGGGCAACATGCCGATTATCACTTGTAAGTCACTTAGGACAAAAGCATCTGCTAAATACATAAACATAATTCTTTTCCATTCAGACTCTCTCTCTCTCTCTCTGTGTGTGTGTGTGTGTGTGTGTGTGTGTGTGTGTGTGTGTGTGTGTGTGTGTGTGTTTAGCTTTATAAACCATCTTATATTAGTATGTATGTGTGGATCATGTGTTTGTATATTGTAACTGGCATGTGAGGACTGGGTGAGTGTAAACCATAAAAACCTTACATGTCATGTCGTCCCTCTGCTGCCACTGCTCTGGAGAGGAGTTGGGGCAAACTGTAGGCACCTGGAGAGCCGGTTCCTCCCTCATCATCCCACCAGATGAAGAGGGAGTTGGAACTGGAACCCCCTGGGTTCCCTGGTGACCCTGCAGGTCAATGGCCTGCCGCAATGATGTCCCCAGGGTCATGACATGCTGGAAGAGTGTGTAGAAGAGGGAGAGGAAGAAGAACAACAGTTTACAAAATGCAATTATTGACCTCAACAGTGACGTAATGGCTCCAGAATTGTTTTTCTCCATGTAACTGCCTCATTAACCTTTGTAAATTTCCTAATGTATCACATTTGAAACACCACACTTACATGATCAGCTACACTCAAACCCATTTGCTATACATACGTTACTGTGGTATTTGTTGAGATTTCCATTACCTGGTAATTGGTCAGGTCAGGCAGAGGTACAGGTTATTGGGGAGGATGAACCTTCTCCTCACTGGGGGGATGGCTGGGGGTGGGGGAAGCCCTCTTCCAGGGGTCTGGGCTTCATCCTCTGATGAGGCCCGGTCCTGGACATATGCTTGGCCTTTGGAAATGAACACACAAGACAACATTTATTCTGAATTAAACATTTATTTTAAGTTAATGAGTGCAAATTCAACACAGGCCCAAGAGGTGGAGGAATGGAAAGTTCACAAAATTCTTACTTAATTCTTCTTTGAGGCCTTTCAATGGCTTCCGCCTCAGACTGGAGGTCTGTCTGCTCCTCAGCAAGAGGGAGCTTCCTCCTCGCCTCATTAAGTCATCTGTGTTCACAACAGAGTACATTTTCATGTTGTGTCACTTTCTTAATTATCTTTATTAAATATCCTGCTCCTGCCCGCTCCCGCTGAATTTCTGACCATTACCGCCTGCAACCGCAACGTGTGTTATACTCCCGCCCGCACCCGCTGTGTGCATGTCTACTCCCGCCCGCAACCGCAAAACTCTGAGAAATTATTACCTCACAATAAAAGACATGTATTGAGTTTGTGTCCTCTCTGGTCCTGGAGAAAACATGTCATTTTATAGGCTATACCAGGGGTCGGCAACCCGCGGCTCTTCTATCCATCTGGTGCGGCTCTCTGTGCTTGTAAAATAATGAATGGATATTTAAATAAAATGCTTTATATTTTACTGAATTAATTTTATATCTGTAAGTCAATTCTAAATGTAAAGATTGTCTGCGTAAACCTGAACAGTTCCAACCCGGTCTTACTGTGAGACTGGGTTGACAGGTCACGCTTTTTCATAATTGGCATTTTCTGAGCTGAAGAGGATGTGAGATTCTGGGCTTCTCCTCAGACAGGCTCAGGGATGCGTTGCCACATTGGAGACAGGAACAAGCACTATTCAGCCAAAGTTTCATAATCAGGGAACATTTTCTGACAGTCTCTCTGAGAGACAGGGTTAGGAAAACACTTGCTTCAGTGGGAGGAACCTTCCCGCATGCGCCCTGGTTCTGCGATGCGCTCCAAGCTCCTCTCCACATCTTCAGCTCGCTGTGCACCTTATGTATGCGCTGACAGTGAGCTGCGCTGAGCAGTGTCCAGCTCAGATGTTCAGATGGGAATCTTTTCTCAGGTGATTTAGCTACATCTGCAATAAAATGTCAGTTCGTCTGCATGCGTATTCTTTCTATTCTTTCTCCGTCAAAATAAACGGTCAAATACGGGAAATATCCGGTCAACACAACACAAGCCCTGCTTTTAACTGTTCTGTTTTCTTGTGAAAATTGTTGGAAAGAGATTAAATTTAACTTGATTAACACCAGAGCCAGTGTGCCGTTATCTCCGTGACTGTAAATGAGGGAAAAACAAATTGATCGGATCCTGCACATCTTTTAACACATTGGTCAGGATTGACGCACTTTGTTTTCATTTAGTTTTTAACCCTTTAACGCCGATGCGTCACCAGGATCACCGGTGACGCATCGGCGCATGTTATTTCAAACAACTCGCTACTTAACCTATAAAATTCTTAAAAATAAACATAAAGGAGCTACTGTGTGGTGCTTAAAGGGATAATGAAATCAAGGCCGTTTCATATTCTATTCTCCTCTGTAATCAGGCAGTGATCGAGGTCACTTTTCTGAGACCTGAATGAGAAATATTAACACAATCGGAGAAACTGCTCCAAATGTCTGACTTGCCTTGCTTTGGTTTTTGTGTCATAAAGACCTTGTTTCAGCTTCTTTTCAACATCAGTTGCCGACTCCATCGTACTCATCCCGATCCAGCCGACCCTTCCCGCCCGCAGCAAAATTCACACCGCCCTCCCCCGCAAGACTTGTGTTGGGTCCCGCGGGACCCAATCCCGATGCAGCCCTCTACCACCCGGTACCGTTACAGTCTGCTGCAGCCGCAGCGAACCGC